>NW_028261382.1:38962184-39085902 GCF_051295495.1 Thamnophis sirtalis
GAAGGAGAGCTCGGGCCGGGCGAGGGCAGGACCACCCCAAGCTCCTGCACGGACGCCGGCACAGAAGGGGAACTGATCCAAGAGTCCGCCCGTCCGGAGGGGATTCCCTGGGCTGCAAAGGCCCTTCGGCCTCTCCGAATTCTGGAAGTCCAGCAGTTTCAGCCCATCCCTCCCCCAGTTGGAGAGCAAAAGGACGAAGACTCCAGGTCCCCCAGTCAGACACGCTGGAGCTCCAGGCTTTGCCCTCCTGGGGAGGCGCCACATTTAGGGGGCGATTCTGGGCCTGCCTCTCCCCCCTTCCCACAAATGTCAGTCCCGGAGACTTTGCCAGATCTGCAGCTCAGCAACCACGTTTTCCCAGCTATCGGACGTGGTGTGGGCTGAAGGAGAGAGAAAGAACTGCCGACCCCAGAGGTTGGTTTTGCAAAAGCTAAGCCGAGTCGGAAAGCCCGAAAGCTCCCGGATGGGAGACCACCAGGAGATCCAACGTTCTGCAGAAGCTTTGCTTGCTGTCACAATGGTGCTTTATAAGAAAACGCGTGGCTCCCTTTTGACACAGACCAGAAGGGCGGAGGACCAAATATTGAAACGGAAGTTATACATTGATGGCCCCCACCCCCCACCCCCGTCCGAGGTTCCAGCCCTCACTGACCGCAAGTCTCTCTCTTTAAATTACCCACAACCGGCCATGCAGCATTTTGCATTTTGCCTGGAAACCTCCCTGCCCACTCGGCTGCGGAGAAGGGATCACCACGCGGGGTCAGGCGGAGAGCAAGGTTGCTTCAGGAGGGCTGCCCAGGCCACGGGGGAAACCCTTGGCAAAGGGGGCACCAACCGGGGCCGGGCTGTTGGAGGGAGGCAAAGCCAGGGAGCCACGCAAGGGCTACGGGCCGCTCCGAAGGGCCCAGTCCCTCCTGCCACGCAGCCCCTTCTTCAGCCTTCACATGAGAGGCTGAGTCACGAACGGGGCCCCCCATCCTCAGGGCCACAACAGCAGCTCCTCCTTAGCCCCCCACCTCTGCCCACAGGGAGCTCCCCCTACATCCGCCCTGGAGGGTCTCTGGGCACCAGCTGCAGCACTCAGTCCTTGGCCCTGGACAGAGAGAGAGGCAGCCCCCCACGGTGGGGGTGGGGGGGACCCTAGTCCTAGCACTGGAGAACCAAATTGGGGGGGGGATTTCTTCCCAGGCAGATGCCAAGGCAGACGGGTGCCCTCTTTCCGCCCATCCATGGCCAGTCCAGGCAGAAGGCAGGAGGGAGCCCAGCTGAAACCCCCTCTCCCCCTCCCCACGAGGGCGCCCCGCATACCTGTCCAGGGCAGGGGGGCGCATGTTCATGGTTTGCACTCAGGTCCAGCACCCAGAGGCGGAGGGCCCGGGTCCTTCGGCTGGGCGAGGAGGAGGAGGAGGAGGAAGGTGCAGAAAGAGTCACTTCCCCATGCCGGGTGGGGGGCATCCAGGCAGCCCCCCCCCCAACGCCGTGCCCAGCCCCCCTTGGCTTCTTCCCTTGCAGGAGGGGCCTCTTCCTTGGCTGGTCTACATCGGAGGGGCTCAGAAAGGCCGCGGGGGGGGGGCAGCAGATCCCCCTCCTCAGGATCTCAAAGGCCCAGCGGATCCCAGGAGCGGAGGGTCCACTTCTACCAGCCGGGCATCTGGGGGCCGCGGGGGCCGCCCAGCAGGAGAAAGTCCGGGCGGGATCCGCCTCCGCTGCTGCTCGGGGGGCGCCTCCTGCGGGGGGGGGAGAGGGGGGGTCAGCGGGGCCTGCAGGGGGGCATCGGGGGGCAGGGAAGGAGGGGTTTCGGCCCACCCGGGAAGACCCCCTCCCCCTCCCTCCCTCCCCCCTTGCAGAGGGCCCATGGGGGGGGGTCGCTGCACGGGTCGCCCTCCCGGCCCCGCCGAGGCCTGCTGCGGCGCAAAGCCCCGGACTCGCCCGGCCCTTCAAGCCTCGGCCGCCGCCGCCTCCTTGCCTGCTAACGCCGCCGCCGCCGGCCCTGCGGAAGGGGCAGCGGGAGCCCCGCGTCTCTGCCCGCCTCCGCCGCCTCCCTTCGCCCGGCCGCTCCTTGGCTCGTCGGCGGCGGCTGCTGCTGCTTCTCCGCCCGCCTTCCTCCTCCTCCTCCTCCTCCTCTGCTGGGTCTAATCCCCGCCCCGCTTCCTGCGGGAGGCTTCGCTCTGCAGCAGGTGGGAGGGGGCTCCCTCCCTCCCCCCTCCCTCCCCCGCCGGCCCCCTCCCGGCGCTGCTGCAGAGGCGGAAGGCGACCCCTCCCCGCATCCCCGGCGCCCCCCCCCCGTAGCAGCCCCTCTCCTTCCCCGGCTGCACTGGCCGCAGAAGGCCCCCCCCCGACCCCTCCCCTAGTGGAGACCTGGCAGTTTCAGCCCAGGCGCCCCCCCCTCCCTCCGACCCACCGCCCGGGGCTTTCCTGGTGGTCTCCCATCCCAACAGGGGCCGCTGCCCTCCTCCGCCCCTTTCCTGGGCTGCTACTGAGTAGGGGGTGCTGCTCCTTCCGGAGGGAGGGGGGCGGCCAAAGCCAGGAAGCGCTTCTCACGATGGCCGGTGAGCACTTTCAGGAAAAAGGGGGTGTTTTCCCCACCTTTGAAAGTGGAGGTTGGGGGGCAGCTGGGGGGGGATATTTTCTCCCTTTTAATTGCTGTGCATCAATGCTGAAGAAAAGGGGGGGTCCAGGCTGCCCCCCCCCCAAAATCTTCCTCCTCCCCCTCCATGGATTTCATTTATTCCTTCATTAACATGATTTTTTCATAACTCCGGCTGAGGCTCTTTTATTTATTATCGCAACTTTAAAGGCAGCAGAGACAGAAAAGGGGCATCTCGGACCATCCAGGTCGTTTCCACGATACTAATCATGTTCTAGAATTATCCTGCAGTTTTGCAGGAAAATGTCTTTAAAAGCGTTGCCCTCAAAAGTATTCAGCAAGGGGGGAAAAGTTCAAAGCATCGTAAAGAAATGGGGGTTTTCTGCCCATCCGGCTCCCTTTTGCGCAAAGCCCCATCCTCAGCCGATCCTTCTTGGCTGACTCTCCCTGCTTTGGTGTTGCAGATAAAGGGACCGATGCCTCAGGAGTCTCTTTTCCTGCCCTGGGTGGACGGGAGGTGGAGGAGCTGCCCACACACCCTCTGGAGCCACAGCAGCTTCCTTGCAATAAAGCCAACCGGGCACCAGGGGCTGCTGGTGCTTCTCCCTGGACCGGATCGCCGGGACCTGCGCAGAAAGGCGGAGGGCTGCTCCCCCTGCACTTCCGTTCCCCCAAGGGAGGAGGGGGGCTCGTCCAGGTCTAAATAGCCACCCGCCCCTGGCTAAGGAGAGCCCATTTTCATTCCCCAGGCCACGGACCGGTTTTCTGCCAGGCCAAGCCTCCTCAGAGGGACTAGCTGCATGGAGCGTCTCCTTCGGAGGCTCCCCAACCTCCCTGGGGCGGTCACGGGGCCACTGGCCACCGGTGGGAGCCCAGGGAAGGGTCTTCCGTGCTCCCCATCTGGAGCACTCATGCCCAGCACTTGGGGGTCCATTTGGGGCTCTTCCTTCCGAGGGTCCTGCAACCTGGGCTCAGTGGTGGACGAAAGGGCCGGGAAGGGGGGTCTGGGGCCCCTCCTGCCAGAATGAGGGGTGAAGCCTCGATGGGGAAGTGGCTGAAGGAAGAAACTTGCCTTTGGCGCTTAAACCACAGTAGGAACTGGGGAGGCAGGAAGGTGGGGGGGAGGTGTCCGGGGGGGGGGGGGGGAGATCAGAGAAGGGGAGGGGGTGTAAAGGTGCAGAAGGCCGGGAGGGAGGAGCAGCCAGGCCCCCCGAAGGACTCTCCCTTCTGATCACTCGGGAGGGAGCGAAGGCAGCCAGAGGGACGGCAAAACTTTCCTCGCCTCAGAACAATCGTTCTTACCTGGGTGCAAAGTTAATTCATTAATAATAAACTAAGCCTGTTTGCTCAGAGGTGAGTTCGGCTGGAGCCTGCGCTGGAGCGGAGCCAAGGCTGTTCCCCGAGAGGCTGAAATCCTTCAGCTGCTGAGCAGCCTCCGCGATCGGCCTTTCCGGAGTGCAAATAACAGCGGCCGACCGAAGGCTCCTCCTTTCAGAAGTGCAGGAAGGGCCCCTGGGGGGTGGCTCTTGATGGGACCCCAGGAGATTCGGCCTCAGAGCTGGTGGGGCTAGCACCCTCCTCCTCCTCCTCCTTTTGCAAGGCCCAGGCAGAGGGAGAGGCCTTCCAGGCCTTCTGAATGCATCGCCATGCTATTTCCCGTTAATTGACCATTGCTGAAATATACCATAATTCCAACGCCCTCCAATTGTTCCACGGCCGTCCTGAGATGCTTCACGCTGTTTAAATTAGGACTCCTCCTGCCTAGAATTAACCAGCTGGCTCAGGAGCCTCTCTACCTTTTACCAGCGCTGGAGAGGATGCCCCCCTCCCGGCACACACAACCCCTGGCCGTAGCAGGAATTGGCTGCTCTCCTGTCCCCTGGATGTCCCATCTCCTGACTGCCCCTGACAGAGAGGACGGTCGAAGTAGGGCAGGCTGGCCGGGCAGGATTCGGCTTCTACACCCAGCCAGAAAGGGCCAAATCTCTTCCTGAAGCCCCTTCCCCAGGGCAGGCCTTTGCCCCCGCCCCCTTACCTGTCCTCCAGCAGGACCCTGGGAGAGAGGGGGCTCCCAGGAGGACCTCCCCACAAGGCATCTGGCACAGCAGCCTGACATGAGGGCAAATGGAAGGGCCCCCCTGAGGGCCACTTCGAGCCGCTTGCAAAGCCACCCAGGAGCATTTGGTTGGGGCTGGGGAAGCCTCAGGGAAGCAGCTCAGATAAAACAACCCCTTCCCCAAATTGCCTTCCTTCCTAGCTGGGCTGCCCTCTGCTCACTAAAGCTCTTAATCCAGAAATTCTTCCGGTTTCTATTTTCCCAGCCCAGGTCCGTCCTCCCGTTTCCCTTGGCCCCCTTTTTCCCTTCCCACCTCAAGGCTCTCTGGGCCACGGAGAGTTGCAATACATACAAGAGAGAACACGAGATCGTTAAGCCATATGTGGAAGATGAAAGGCAGGATAACAGCCCCAACCAGAATCGGTTGCTACATTACAGATCGCTTTTCCAAACTGAGAAGATGCAAAGGGGTTTTAAAATTTAAGCCCTTGAAACGTAAAACACGAAATAACGAGAAGGGAAGGATGGGACGAAGGCAGCAACTCTGCAGAGGACAGAATCCGGTTTCCTTTCCACAAGGAGGGTTTTAGAAGCCAGACTGGGCACAAGTGAATGGAGAGGGGCGAATTCTACCTCCCTCCAGGAGAAAACGTTTCCCCAGGCAGGAAAGGAGGGCTCCCCCTCTATGAAAAGGATGCCCCAGCAGCACTGGAGCATATGCTGCCTGCGTTGGTCCTCTGGGGCACGGAAGGGGTGAGCAAAAGCCCCCGTGGGCACCCCAAGCATGGGAGCAGGCTGGAGGCGTGCCTGGCGGCAACTGTGGACATAGCAAACTGGGAAAGGGCCGCTGGCACAAAAGAGCCACATCCACTGTGGAGATCCTTTCAGATGGATCCGGCTTCCTTCCTTCCTTCTTGCTCCACACTTTCCCGGGGCCTCTGATTGGGGCACCCGGCAGGTTCCAACAGGTGGTTTCCGCCTGCGTGAGGGCAGGTTTTTCCTTGCAAGCAGAATTCCAGTTGAGCCGGCCTGGCTGGCAGGCAGGGAGAGCTTGGAATCGCCTCGCAGCCTCTCACTCGATCGGCCAAATCCCCCCTCCCCACGAAATCTGCTTAGCGCCACTGAGCTGAGCAAGGAGGCCGCTTGTCCAAAACCTCTTATGTCGTCGGTCTCATCAAGCTGATTGCGGGAGACGCAATGCTGGCTCTGCGGCCAAGGGGAGGAGGGGGGGCTGAGGAAACTGGGAGGGGGACCCTCCCCCCCACCCTCTACACCTTCCGTGCAGCTTCTTAGCTTCCCAGGCTGTCCTGGGCTGACCCAGTTAAGAAGGACACACGAATTAACTAACAGCGACGGACGGCCAGAGGTTCCAGCCACACTCCCCACCAGACATTTACCCAGGCTGGTGTACGAGTGGCAGAGGCCTACCAGGAGGACATGTGCTTTGAGGGAGGGGCATCTAAGGTGCCCACCTGTTGGCCAAGCCCAAAGGGAGCCCGTTGCCTCTGCTGAGAACGGAATCCTCCAGCGGGAAAACCCCCGGATGAGGAGAGGCAGCCGGATCGGGGCCTTTCAAAGGGTGCCATCCTTTGGGACCTTCATCCCTCATTGCCCGAAGAGGCTTGCCACCCTCTGCCCGGGCCACCATCACCCTCCGCTTCCCTTTAGAAGCGTCATCCCAGGATCCGCAAGGAAAGGCAATTTTCTGGGAGAAGCTGGCTCCCGATCCAGGGAAGGGTGGAACCCCAAAACACTCTACACAATCGGTGGCCCAGACTGGCAGGCGGAGGAAATCTGGCTGATTGAAGATGTGGCAAGGAAGATGTTTCCAGGAAGTGCCACATCCTGCCTAGGAGAGAGCCAGCGCCGGAGTCTCTCGCCAAAAGGTGCCTTGGAGGAAAAGGGGGGAGCTGGGGTTTCATACCCCGCCCCCTGGGTTGGTCCATTCCCAGGGCCTGCCACCTGTTTTCCATGCTTCAGCAGCAGTGGAAGCTGTTGGTCGTTACCCATTGGGGCACACAGTCTCTTGAGCAATAAACCCAGCTCGGCACCCTGTTTTCTCGAGGCAGAAGTAACAGCCACGGGGGGGGGGGGGGGGCAAGGATCTGGAGGGGAAGATGGGGCCACTTCACCCCGGCCCTAGGCAATTGGAGCTCCCGAGATACACACACACACACACAGAGCGTCCAGGGAGGGTTTCCGGCTGCTCCTAACACTGTGTTTCTCAACCTTGGCCACGTGAAGATGTCCGGACTTCAACTCCCAGAATTCCCCAGCCAGCATTCGCTGGCTGGGGAATTCTGGGAGTTGAAGTCCGGACATCTTCACGTGGCCAAGGTTGAGAAACACTGTAAATCTTCTAACGTACCTGCAGAAGCCCCAGAAGCCACTGGGAGGAACAGGAGGAACTGGCTCCTTGGAAGCCTTTGTGGAGGAGCTGAGCCCGAGGCCCTTTCCATTGCCTCAGACAGGCTCCGGGTTCGTGTTCTTGGCCTACTTGGCTGCAGCCTGCAGGGGAAGAGGCCGCCCTGCTGATGGGAAGCCTCCATGGAGGCTGTTTAGGAGACTGGAGCCAGGACGATGAGCCTGGGAATCCTAGTTTTGTCTAAGCACACCAAGTCGGTTGCAGCCGACTTGCCACCCGCAGCTTGGTCTGCAAAGGTTTGGGCCTCGCCAGGGAGGGAGCCAAGGAGGCAGGGGGGAAAGGAACCAGGGAGGGTGCCGCCAGAAACAGGTGGGGAGCCGGAGTGGCGTTTCCCCAGCTGCCATCTTTGCCCGCCTTGGCACAACCTGCCCGGGAGCCTCCCGTGTGACTCCCTGGGCGACAGGCTCCATGACGCTGCAGGCCGTGCTGAAAGGGAGCCGCTCCCTGCCCTCCTGCCAAGGGGCGCTCCGGGGAGGGAGAGCGCGTGAATCACGGGCAACCCGGGTGGGGTTTTCTCATCCCACACGCCTCCCTTCACGGGGCAAAGCGGTGACCTGCCATCAGCACCCCGCAGGCTCTGCCCCGGCTGGCCTTTGAGAGGGACACGCCGAGCTCTGGACGGAGCAAGGGCCGGAGCTGTGGCCAGGACAGAGCGGGCAACAACGCGGGAATACCCAGGCTCCCTCCAGGGAAGAGGGAGGGGCAGAAGGGAAGGGACCGAGATAATCAGTGCAGCCGGACTGAGTCATCTCCCAGGTCAAAGGTGCCTCTTCACCCGAGCTGCCTTCAGAGGTGGAAAACCGTCGCCAAGGAAGCCCCGGGTCTCCAACAGGCCCCCAGTGGCCTTAGCCTCCTCCCTGCAGCTCCTGGAAGTGGGCGGAAAGATGCCCCATGGCGTGGCTGAGCTGGGACCCCCGGTGTGGCTGAGGGTCCACCTTTGCAGCCGAGCGGCTGCCCACCCACCCGTCCTCCAGGCCCTCCCCTTGCCTGAATCAGAGCCTCCCCGTCTCACAGGGGGACCCAGCCGCCTGCCCTCCCCTCTGCCCGGCAGTCTCCTTGCGCCACCGACGCCAAATGCCAACGTTCGGCCTCCCCAGAAGCAAAAGACGGAAGGAAGCCCAGCAGACTTTACTTAAAAGGTTTATTTAACTTTTTTTTTCTTAAAATTTGAGGTAAAATATCTCATATCAACTTCCATAACAAAATACAGAGCTATCAGATACCCCTGGAAAAAAATATGTATATTATACATATATTTCTATAACATTACATCATATATATAATATATATGCAAAGTTTTTTTTTTTTTGAAGACTTTATAGAAAGTGGAACGTCTAAAGGCACTGCACAAAAGCATGAGGACTACTTACATATTTTTTTTTTAGACACAATTTTAATCCTGCTTCACATATGGACAAATACCTCAAGCTGTGGAGCGGCTGCCCCACTGTGTTCAGTTCTGCAGCCAGGGCGGGGGTCCCTATGGGAAAATGCTTCCTCTCTCTTCAGGAGGGGAGGTCGGTAAATACTTTGCCACTTTTAACACTCTAAAGTCGACTTTATTTCCTAAGAAGGAGGCCCCTCGAACCCAAGACCGACCTCTCCCCCCAGGTCCCCCCTCACCCCTAAGGCGCAAAAGAAAGAGACAGAGCAAAGCAGGGGTAGAAGGGAAGCCCCCCCAGCCCACCCCCCCTCGAGGTAAATTCTTCCCCTCCGTCTCTCCCCCCACCCCCCGCAATGGGGAGGGGGCTTCTGGATCTTTCCCTCCGGCCCCCCAACGCTGGCTTCCCTGCTGCTTCAGTCCTCCCCACACGGAAGATACCCTTGCTGAGGGCGCCTGCCCAGCCTTGAGGAGCCCCCTTCACCCCAAAGCCCCCCCCACTACAATGGCCTGGCAAAGGGAGGGGGGGGCACGGCCAAAACCCACCTAAGGTTTCCTATGGCTACGACACATCAAAACCATTTCCCCAAAGTACGAAACGCTTCCTCAATTAGCGGCAGACGCGACGTGTGTGTGTCTCCCCCCCCCCCACGCTGGAGCAGCGGATTCAGTTTTTGGCACAAAGAGATGGCAGGTGCACCCCCAACGCAGCTGGCCAGGGGAAGGGGCTTCCTTGCCCCCCAACACACGGCCCCCCACCCGCCTGGGGCTTGAAAGCTCTCCCCCCCCAGCCCCCTGGAGCACCCAGAGCTGGGCCCTTGAATCCCTGAACAGGCATCGCAGCTCTCAGAGCCCCCCACCCCCCAGGCAGAGATTGCAAGGGGCAGAAGGTGGGGAGGGGCTCCAACCCCCAGCCCTCCCTCTCCCCGGAGAACACCGGCGGCCCCCACCCCGTGGCCCCCCCACCCCTCCTGGCACTTGGGTTCAATAGAAGGAAAGAGTGCAGCTCCCAGCAGGCAAAGGCGGCCCCTCTGTTTCAGTTCCTGAGTTTCGGGCCCCCCCACGGCCAGCCCCCTCCCTCCCTCTGGGGGCCCCCCTCCCCTCACCCCATGCAGCAGGAAGGCGCTAAGGCTTGGACATGCAAGGGGGCAGCTGAAGCAAAGGGGCAGAGCTCCCCACCGGACCCCAGACCCACCCACTGCCCGCCTGCACACGTTAAGAGCAGAGACCTCCTGTCCCCCCCCCCAGCCTCCTCCAAGAAGTCCCCCCCATGGCTTTCTTCACATGCTACAAACAGGAACCCCACAGACGTCTCCAAGGGACAGAATAGAGGGGAGCCTCATTTAGAGCCCCCCCCCATCTCCACAGGATCCTTGAGCTGCTCTGGCAAGGCGGGGGGGGGGCCACTAAGACTGTGCCTGCTGCAAAGGCCCCCCCCCAGGAAAGAGCCTGGTGCAACTGAGGCCACCAACCCCCCCTTCCTCAAGATTCGGCAGGCCCCCCCCCGCCCAGTTAAGAGCTTCCAGGAGGGCCAAGCACTCCGAGCTCCCGGCCTGTGGAGACCCCCCTCCCAGCTATTCAAGAGCCTCTCTCGCAAAGGGGCCATGGAATCTCTCTGTCTAGGACCCCCCTCCCCAAAGACCAAGGAAAGGGAGGGAGGGGTTAGGGTTAAGCCAGGGCTGCGTTAAAGGCATCTGGGTCTCTGTTTCACTTCCCCTCCCCACCCCTGAAAGCTCGAGAGTTGAGCTTCCCATGGCTTCTTCTTCTTCTACAGTCAAAAAAGGTGAAACCCCCCCACCCTCATTTCCACCCCCCCAACAGTCGCTCTGAAGGCTGCCCAGCCAGTGCACCAGCAGCCCCCAGCGCTCCTGCGGGGGGGTCGGCCTCCCTCGCCTCCCAAAACGCCCCCTCCCAAAACTGAAAGACAGTGCAATGTTCCAGCCCCCCCCCCACCCCCAAATTTCCACTCACAACACCGTCCGGCTCTGGCCAGGAAGGGAGACCATCCAGAAAGCCCCCAGAGAGATTCAGACAAGCCCCCCCCCCGTGGGCGGGCCCATCAGAGGCGCTGCTGCTGCTGCTGCGTCAGCCACACAGAAATGGCCGAGGAGGGGGCTTTGCAAGCCAAGGAGCCCCCCTCCCTCAGGACATGAAAAACTGCATTTCACCTGCAATGCACACGCATACACACACACAAAGCAACCCCCACCCCCCCCACCCCGCAAGTTAGTGAAGCCCTCCTCGCCCTCCGCCTGCCCCCCCCAGCCAGGAAAACCTTTGCTACATGACACCTCGGAGCCACCCTGTCTCCCCCCCCCACCCGTCCTAAGTATCCACCGCAGCCTTGGGGGCCAGCAGGATGTGGGGTGTGTCCAGGCTGCCGGCCCAGGAGGGCTTCCCGCTGGGGGTCTCCTCGGGGGCTTCCGCCAGCCGGTCCCCGTTCCAGCGACGCTTCAGGCGCAGCTTGGGGGGCATGAGGGCATCCTCCCTCCTCTCCGGGGGCCCCGGCTCCCACCCGGGCTCCTGCGCGGGGAGCTTCTCGGGGGCCCCTTCCTCCTGCTTCAGCTTCTTGGCCAGGCCGGGCGCCAGGGAGACTCCCGGCCAAGCCGGGGCGGCCGGGTGCAGGAAGAGCCTCTTCTCCCGTGGCGGCTCCGGGCGTCGCAGTGGAGGGCCGGAGCCCTCGCTCTCCTCCCGCCCGGCCGGGACTCTCTCCGGGGAGTCGGTGCCGCCGGGCTCCTCATCCGCGGGCCTCTCCAGCTTGATCCGGGGGGGCGACGGAGGCGGCCCGCTGCCCCCCTCGCTCTCGTGGCGCTCCCGGTGCTTGCGCCCGGCGGGCGGGGGCTGCAGCTTGATGGGGAAGGGGGGCTGCTCCTCGTGGGGCGGCTGGCAGGCCAGGGGCGGGAGGAGGAGGCCCGGGTAGCGGGGGAAGGTCCGGGGGCTGAGGTGGTAGTTGAAGACGGAGCAGGCCTGGGAGTGGAGGTAGTGCTTCATCTCCTCGGGGCTGAAGGAGAAGCAGCTGCCGCCGCCGGGCGCAAAGGGGCTCATGGCCGAGGAGGGGCTGTAGGAGAAGAGGGTGGGGGTCAGCGACAGGGCGGGGGAGAGGGGCACGTTGAGCACCCCCCCGCGGGGAGGGAGGGGGGACCCGGCGAAGGGGCTGTGGGCGTCTGGGTAGAGGCCGCCCCGGCCGAAGAGGGGCAGCACCAGGTCCGGCTTGCGCTTCGGGTGGCCGACGGTGCCCGGGGCGGCCGCCGTGTTGCAGGAGGCCAGGAGGTCGACCCTGCGGTGCCAATCGGGAGAGCCCCCGTCCAGCTCCAGCGCCGGAGACGCCTTCTCGTCCGCGCTGCCGTTGCTGAGCGCCTCCTGGCCCGGCGGCCCCAGGGCTCTGGCCGAGAAGCAGCCCGGCTGGGAGTCCTCGCCGGGCGACTGGCCCTCCAGGGAGAAATGGAAGCGGGAGGAGGCCGTGGGCACCGGAGGGGCGCTTTGTGGCACGGCGCCTGGCAGGGAAGAGAGGAGGGGGAGTCAGAGGGGGGTCTCAGGAACACAAAGCCACAAGAGGCGGGATTGGGCTCTTGTGAGTTGGGGTGCCCCAGAAGCCGCTTCTGGGGCAATGAAATGATGGAGATCCAGGCCTGGGGAGGCAGTGCCCACCCTCCCTTGACCGCTGCCCAGACGCCCAGGAGGAGGTCTGCCCAGCCCCCCCCCCTGCTGCCATCTGGGGAGAGGTCTTTCTCCAAGGGCCCCTTCAGAGACCCCTTCCCATCTGTAAGAACGCAGCTGCAGCCAAGGCCTGTCTTGAGCCAGCCCCCTTCCCCTCCGCACCCCCAGATGGCAGAGCTGGATTCTTGGTGTTCTCAGGCTGCCTGGCAGAAGAGGGCAGAGAAGAGGGCAGAAATGGCCCTGCAGTTCCCCCCCCCCCTCCAGCAGCAGAGACTCAACCTTGGCCCTTTCCTTCCCTCCCTCCCTCCCTGGCAGGGTGGGGCCTCCACCTCCCCAGGCGAGAGGAAAGGAAAGAGGCTGTAATCACAGGGCAGCTTCCAGCCCGAGGGAGCGCAGGGCGTGGCCGAGAGGAATCAGGGTGAGCAACTGCCCGGACTTGTTCCTGCGCTTGTACAGGCCACGGGGGTGCAGCCCTGCTCCGCTCTTGGGGCCCGGCTTTCGGCTGAGGATCACGTGGCCGGACCTCCCTGGCAACAGGGACCTGCGCCCTGGGACACCCCCCCCCCTCCAAAGAGCAGGCAGAAAGGAGCAAAGACCAAGGGGGGGGCCCTCCTGCACGGGTGGGCCGAGGGGTGGAGGCCGCGGGGGCAGCAGGAAGGAGCTCGGCCTGGGGAAGCACAGCCTCTTGCAAGGGGCCCTTGGGGAAAGCCGGGGCTCCGGAGGTCCACCTGGGGGGGCAGAACCCTGGGAAGCGGCTGGCCTCGCCCTCTTCCCAGCCACACCCAGCAACACTGCCCGAAGCATCAGCCGAGGAGGCCGGAGCTCCTCTGCCTGGCCCGGGGCGGCTACTGCTGGTTCCCACATTGGGGAGGGCGTCTCCCTTGCCTGCCTTTTTTCCCAAGCCCAGGAAAAGCCTCCAGCCCTTCCTCCGCCAGTGGCCGAACACCGGGAGGAAAAGGGGCCTGTGGAGGAATACGGGAGGGGCCCCTGTGATGGCAGCAGGCAGGTCTGGCAGCCCCAGGAAACCAGGCCCTGCCCATTGGAGCCCCTGGCGAAAGGGGCCAGAGCCAAATGCAGGAAAGAACCACCCTTCGGCTGGGGAAAAAGCCAGGCCGTCAGGTGTTCAGCCAGAACTTCTAGGGGTGGTGGAGAACCGATGCCAGCTGCCCTCCACCCGATTCCCAGATGCTGAAGGAGCAGCTAGAATCTGCCTCCTGGGCTCTCAACTGGAAAGGCTCCCTCGGGACGGACCCTCGTCCTCCTCAGCCCAGCCCACTCCGCAGGGAGAGCCCGGGAGGGTGGCCAACCAGGGTCACTCACAATAGCGGAATGAATGAGAATATTCCCCTGGCCAACCCGCCAGGCCTCCCCCCCCAACCCCCACCTGGCAGAACCGGGGCCCATGGACTGCTCACCGGTGGGGCGGATGTTCAGGAAGGGGTAGCTGGGCATCACCAGTTTGTTGAAGTTGAACTTGTAGGTGAACCTCTTGCCTTTCGTCTTATGCAGGATCCGCTTGTTGTAGTAGTACCTGCAAAGGGGAGAGAGACACCCATCAGTCTCTTTGGGGGGGGCACGAGTAGCAGGGGAGAGACCCTGTGTCAGCCCTTCTGTCTGGCCTTTGCCCCATACACACACTCACAGGGAGAGAGAGGGAGAGAGAAAGAGACAGAGAGACAAAAAGATTGAGAGATATAGAGAGAAAAAGAGAGAGAGAGAAAGAGAGAGGAAGGAAGGAAGGAAGGAAGGAAGGAAGGAAGGAAGGAAGGAAGGAAGAGCTCTGCGAATTAGAGATTTGCAATATGCAAACACAGGTCACGCCTCCTTGAAAGGGACAGAGGGCAGAAGGCTGGCAAGGGTGCTCAGCTTCCTGGGAAGAAAAGCCAAGGACGTGCCACCCGGGCCACCAGCGCTCACAGCTTGGCACCGGCTCAAGTCCGTTGCTCTGCCAACCCAAAGGGTGAGGCACGGGGGAAGAGCTCAAGAAGGCGGCCAGGGGACGGCAGCCACTTTCCAGAGAGAGGATTTCAAACCCTGGGAGTTTTTCCCCCCACACAGGGGGCTCCTTGGCAACACAGACCCACCCACCCGCTCAGGAAATCTAGCCCCAATCGGGATCTTTGGGACAGGAGGGCCCTCCAAAACTATGGGGAGGGTGCAGGGATGTGGGAGCCCAGGTACGGCAGGGAGGGTGAACGGATGAGGAAGGCAGGTGGGCCTTTGCAGAACCATCTCCCCTGAGTGCTTCCTGCTAAGACTGCCGGCATTCCCCAGGCTGCCCCCAAACCCCCCATCTTCAGCCCAAGGGTTGTTTCCGGGGGGCCCGCGCTCACCGGAGGGCCCGGCTCAGCTTGTCGTAGTTCATCTGGGGTTTGCATTTCCTGCGGCCCCACAGCCGGGCCACCTCGTCCGGGTCCTTGATGACAAACTCCCCGTATTCTCCCTGCTGCCAGGCGATCACGTGCCGGAACTCCTCCTTCTGCAAGAGCTCCAGGATGAAGTGCCAGAGCTGGATCTGGCGGGAGCCCGGGCTGGACTCGGTCTTGTAGGCCCAGTCAGGGAAATGGTAGCCTGGCAGACCGGGAGGCAGAGGCCGCAGTCAGGACCCCTGCAAGCCGACCGTCTCCGCCCCCTTGCCCAGCTGAGTGGCGGAGGCGACAGGCCCACCTGCGGCCCCAGAGAAGGTGGGCACAGCGGCCGCTGCCACCCTCTTCGGGCGCCCCCTCCCAGCCCCAGAGCAGGGATTGGCAGCCCAGGGGAAGGCCGGGAGGAAAGGCTCTGCCGAGGGAGACCCCCTGCCCCCCTTGGGGAAGAAGAAGATCCTGGTCCTCCAGCCAAGCCCTCCAGGGAAGCCTCACCTCCTCCTCCTTCCGGTTTCTCCACAATGGGGCAGCCGGCCTTCATGTCTCTGCTCCTGCGAGGGAGGCCGGAGGGAAGGAAGAAGGAAAAGCAGGGTGAGCGCCTCAGGGATTCCCAGCAAGGCTTCCTCCCCCAAGGAAACGGCCACCTGCCCCCCAAGCTCCCCCCAGGCTCCCCCCCCATCGGCCCTCCGGCTGCTTTTATCAGGACGGCCACCGCCCCCCTCTCCCCCGGTTGGGCTCCTCAGTGTAAACAGGGCAACTGGGCATCCTGGGGGGGGGGGGGACAAGGGACCCCAGAGAGACACCTGCGGGGGGGGGAGGGGGCGGGAGGGGGGTTTCCTCGGCTGCCGCTGGGGGGGGGCGAGGGGAGGGATGGGTTTGCTGGGGAAAGGACGCCCCCCCCACTTTCCTCGGGGTCCGAGCTGCGCTTCTGCCCAGAGGCCCCTAAAGGGACTCCCCGCCCCACATCCCTCCGCCGCTTCCAGGGAAGGGGGGCTCCCCGCCGGCGGCTGTCAAGGAGGCTTCCCGTCCGAGCGGCTCCCCGCCGGCTCCCTTGCCCCCGCCACGCCCGTCTCTGAAGAGCGGTGCCGGAGCCTCCCTGCCGCTCTCTGGGCGGGCGGCGCGCAGGGCCGATCGGGGGCCACGGAAGCGCCGCCCTGGGACTGCGGGGTCTGGGAGCCCCGGGAAGCGGGCTCTGCGGCGCCCGAAGCTCCCCCGCCGCCCGCCCGAGCGGATCCCCTCCCTCTGCCCCCCCCGCCCTCTCCTGCGCGGGGCGCGGATGATGGGTCTCGCGCGAGCGGCCCGGAGGGGAGGATGGGCCCCGCAGTCCCCGCCGCCCCCGAGCGCCTAGCGGGGAAGGCCCGACCCTCCGCCGCGCCCTTCCCGGGCTCACCTGACCGCCGGGCGGCCGGCTGGGGCTCCGTGGGCGGGTGGGTGGGGTGCGGCCTGCGGGGCTGCGCGGCCGCTTCTGCTGCTGCCTCCCGTCGCTCCGCCGCCGCCGCCGCCGCTCCTCGCCCACCTCCAGCGCCAGCCACCGGAAACGGAAACGCCTCGTCGACGGCGCGCCCGCCCACACGACCTGACTCACCGCGCGCCGCTTCCGGGGGAGGCGGCCCGACGGGCGAAGACGCGCGTCACTTCCGATCCGTCAGGACGAGCCGCTCTTACTCCTCCTCTCTATGGTCGTCCGGTTCAGTTTACTTTATTGTCGTTGCACGTGGAGCCACGAAGTGAAATGGCGCCTTCAGTTGCAATTACAAGAATAGAAGAAACACAAACAGTCCTTTACTTTCCATAGGACTGAAGTTTAAAACCTGATATTGCGCCACACCGTGGAACTCGATATGGTTCTTGCCCTGGGATATAAGCTGTTCTTCAGCCTCCGGGTCCTGAGAGCGAATCCGGCGCCTCCGGAGGGGAAAAGGGGCTTGCCGCCCGGTCCTCGCACTTACGGCCGTTCCCCGCATCCCCCGGCACTGCCCCCTTGAAGCAGGAGACGAACGTTCCCTCTGGCTGGAGGGATGAAAGGGGCAGAAGCGCCCAAGTCCCCGTCCTAAGCAGGGACCCCCATCCTAGGCATCGCCCCGCCTGCGGTGCCCGGCATCCCGCCCTCCTCCTGCAGCCGCCGCCGCCCCACTTGCCCCCGAGGGAGCGCAGGGGAGCCTGGCTCGGTCCCCAGGAGGGCGTCCCTGGCAGGCGGCGGGGGAAGCCCTCTTTCTCCTCCTCCTCTTCCAAGGCAGCAGCACCGCACTGCGGAGAAGCGGCCGAACGGCAGCCGGGAAGGCGTCGCGCTTCGCCCGGCACGGGCTCCCCTTCCTTGCAAAGGGGCAGCGGCGGGGAAGGCGCCCCGGACGGAGCTCTCTACTCGGGGTCGCCGTTGCGCCTCTTCGTTGTCCGGCTCCGTCCCCGGTTCTCCTCTAGGTCCCTCCCCAAGACGAGGCAGGGATGAGATGAACGTTGGCCCCGACTTCGGTCCCCTGGAGAGTCCTTGAGGGGAAGCCGAAGTCCATTTGGGAAGCCTGATAGAAAACTCCCCCCCCCCTCACACACACACACAGAGACACGCATTTCCTCTCTTCACAAGAGCCTTTATAATAACGGGTCACATTCGAGTAGCGTCTGGGGTGCTCTGCCGGCAGCTGAGGGATTCCCAGGGGTGGCGCAGAGTTCTGGTTTCCCTGGCGCAGCTCCACCTGTCCCCAGGTGCTCCTTCTGTTGCCTTTCAAAGTAGGCCCTGACCTCACAACCGAGGCGGAACCCAGCCGTCTGCGTTGCCTTGAGACAGGTGAGGATTCCAACGGAGGTGACAGCTCAGCTGGCTTCAGGATGCAGAACTGGTTCTCCCTAAATCGGCACCTCCGCAGGTAAGGCCAAATTGGGCAGGAAAGGCCCGGAGATTGCCAGGGTGAGCCTTGCACAGCCGTGTCCATCTGGCCTCGGGAGCAGGGCAGCCCTGGAGATCAGCACGGCCCCCTTTGACCATCTCCCGAGGGGCCCCCTAGAAGGAAAGCTGGCTCCCATTGGCAGCGTTTGTGTCTGGGCGCCGGAAGGCCCAGTTTCCTGGCAGCTGATTTTTCTTTTTTTCTCCTCCTAGATCCATCTACGAGAAGAACAGACCGTAAGTAACCGAGTTCTCTGGAACTCAAGAGGAAACCTGGTCTACGAAAGGCCGGGCAAATGAGGGAGATGTTGGTGCTGGAAGGAGACACCGGGCTTGGGATACCCTGGATATTCCCGAGTCCTTGGCTGCTGCCGTGGATCCGTGGATGTCTTTTTGCGGGGCAAGGCATCACACACACCCTCTGCTCGGTTTTTGTAGGCTTTCCGAGGATGACAAAAGGGAAACCTCGGACGAAGCTGAAAGGGATGCGGTGGTAGGGGAAGGTGAGTGAAGACTTGGGGAAGAGATTTGCTCCTTTGAAGCTCCAGGAGGCCTTGGGGGCTCTGCAGAGATACCCCCGTTTTGAACCAGAAGCTTGTGCGAGGGGAGGGGTTGGGGGGGGGAGCCTGCACTGACATGTGTCCTTCCTTTCCTGTTTCCCAGGTTGCCTCCTTCAGCTGCAGCCCCAACCAGGCCCAGCGGCTGCAAATGGTAAGCCCCAGAGCGGTGAGCTCCAGCTAAACAGCTCCAGGTGCCCGAGCAGCTGCCAAGGCTAATTCTACCTCCCCTCCCCTCAGCAGGCGATCTAGAAGGCAAGGCCCAGGCCGACCCCTTGGCTCCTGAACCGTCGGCCCCGCAGGACATTTCCCCGGAGCCTTCCCTTCTGGCTCCTGTGACCCCAGAGATCATGGCCCTGATTCAGGAGCTACAAGCGGCCCATGAGTTCCAGTCTTCCCACTTCCAAGAGCGTACGTTGGGGGGGCGCCTTCCCCTGCTCCTCCTCCCTTGGGGGGGGGCGAGGGTGCTTCTGAGCCGAAAGGGCCCAGAGTTTACCCCCTCCGCACAGGCATCAGCTCTCCCCCCCCCGGGGGCTCTCTCCTTCCAGGCAGGCAGGATCTTCGCAGTTGCCACGATTGCCTGAAGTCCATGAAGATCCTGAGGAGCACCTCCAGGCTGTGAAGACCAGGCTGTGGCACGTGGAGACCATGCTGGGCATTCAGGTCCCACCGCAAGAGCTGGACCCGGAGGAGGAGCAGGAGGAGCCGGGCGCCCCCCCGGAGAGCCCCTGCAACCCGGACTTCCCTCCCGCCCCTCCCTTGCCTAACGGGGGTGCCTGAGAGGCCAGGAAAGCGAGGCGGAGGGGGGGCTGGTGGGCCTCCTGGAAGCACAGAGGGCAGCATAAACAGAGATCTGCAGTCTCTAATCACACAAATCCTGGGTGTTTCCTTTCTTTTTCTGAGCGCTGCTCCCCAACTTTTCTACTTCCCCAATGGCGAGGGGGGGGAGGGGGAGTTGCATTCCTTTGACAAAGGCCGGGTGAATAATACTAAAGAGAGAGCCCCAAGTTGGGGAGGGGGACCCCGGGTCAGGCGCCCTGCAGCTAAAGAGGACTGTCAATTCTGTTGTCCTGTGAAATGCATTTTCTCCAGTGAATCGATGCAGAAATCGAAACATTTCAGAATAAAACGGGAAGGTTCACAGGGAGATTCTGACACCAGCCGCACACAGCAGTAAAAAGAAAATTTAAAAAAGCATGATTTGGACCCCCAACGTTAATGCCAACTGGGGGATTCTGGGGAGGGAAGGCCGCCCCGATGCAGCCCAGCCGCTGTCACCCTGCCATCCAGGCCAGCCTCTCCCCGCCCGCTTGGCAGCCAGGAGGCGCTGCGAATGGGATGCGCTAAGCGGGCGCTTGCAGAGGCTCCTGGCTCGGGAGCCCCAGACTGACGCTCTGCGCCTGCTAGGACTGCAAACCCCAGGATGCACCGCGGGCCGCCCCACGTGCTCGCCCCGCCCTGCCGGGAAGCGCGGCGGCGGAGGAGGAGGTGAGCGGCGGGCGCCCCGTGCAACGGCTCTGCGCGGCTGGCGGGCGCCGGTTGCAGCAGGCGGGGCTGTTGCAAGGAGCCCCTTCCCCAACCTGCGCCCCTTGCAGGCGCCATGAGGCTGACGCGGCTGCTGGCCATGGCGGAGAAGCTGGCGCCCCCCTGGGCCCCCGAGCTCGGCCGGGCGGGGAAGGCGGCCCGCAGGAAGAAGCCCGTGTTGCCGGCCATCCCGGAGGAGGACTGGCAGGTCTTCCGCGGGGACACGGTGAGTTGGGAGCCTCGGGAGGCGGGCGACCCCCGCCTTCCCCCTCGGAGCCCCCCACCCAACCGCCGCTTTCCTCTCCCCCCCCCCGGCAGGTGCAGATCCTGAGCGGGCGGGAGGCCGGCAAGCAGAGCCAAGTCATTCAGGTGGACAAGGAGCAGCAGTCGGTGCTGCTGGACCGCCTCAACATGGTAAGAAGGGGCGAGCGGGGTGGGGGCGTAGAGGGGGATCGGCCTCTAGGGAAGAAGCCCTTCCTTGTGGGCACAAGATCCCGGGCTGTAGGCTCCCCTCTCCTCCCCCAGGGCTACTACTACGCGGACACCGTGGCAGGCAGGGCCATGTTCGCCCGGGAGCAGCCGCTGCCCTTGAAGGAGGTGGGCCTGGTGGACCCCACCGACAGGTAAGGCTGGATTGCCCCCCCCCCTCCTTCACCCCTTTGGGGGCCATAAGCCACTTGAGCCCCTGGAGGACCCAGTTGTGGGGGTGACCTTTGTTCTCCCCCCCCCCCCCGTCACTCTCCAGGGAAGTGGTTCCCCCCCCCCCAGGACAAAATCAAACCATTCCTCTGGGAAAACGGGGGTTGCCCTTGAAGGGCACTTGGCCAGATGGCCCCGTTTTTTTTAAAAAAGTCAAGATTTATATTATTATTTTTTTCACTCTTGGGGGTGTGTATGTGCTGAATATTGGCCTTCTGTGGGTCTTGCTAGAAATAAACGCTTCCTCTCCCTTTGCCCCCCCCACCCCGGGGGTGCCTCAGGCTGCCCACTGAAGTGGCCTGGCGCTACACAGAGCAGGGCGAGCGCGTCCGTGTCTCCATCCGGACTGGCCGCATCATCCCCAAACCCGTCGAGCAGAGGGAGGACGGCATCGTCCCGGAGCTGTGGGTCGGTAAGAGGCTCCTCTGCTGAGCAAGGGAGGGGGGAGGATGAGCAGGGGGGGGATACCTTGGACAACTTCTGCTAGGCCCTGCCCTGGGGGCGGCTTGTTCTCAAGCAGCATGAGGACTAGAACCTTGAAAAGTGGCTTTTAATAATAGACTTTGAGCCGAGGTGGTGCAGTGGTTAGGGTGCAGTACTGCAGGCCACTTCAGCTGACTGTTATCTGCAGTTCGGCTGTTCAAATCTCACCAGGCTCAAGGTTGACTCAGCCTTCCATCCTTCCGAGGTGGGTGAAATGAGGACCTGGATTGTTGTTGGGGGCAAAATGCTGACTCTGTAAACCGCTTAGAGGGAGCTGAAAGCCCCATGAAGCGGTACATAAGTCTAACTGCTATTGCTATTTGCTCTCCCGCCCCCGTTCCTTGGCAACTCAGATGGCCCAAAGGACACCTCCACCAAGGACGCCTTGGAGAAGACCTACACCCGTCCTTGAAGACCTTCCAAGAGGAAATTATGGAGCGGATGGGAATCGTGGAGACACGGCGGCAGAGGAAGTCTTATTGGTACTGAGGCTGCTGATTCTGTCCCCCCCTGCCACCCCGGAAGGGAGAGGCCGCAGGAGTCAAGTTCACACGAAGCGGGTTCACTGGCCATCTTTTATCAAAGGCAAAGACAATAAATATCCCTTAACAGAACAACAAGCGTACTGTCCTTACAGACACTCAACAGAGAGGTGGGCATTTTGGCCCGCGCTCTCCTCCCCCTCCAACAGGTTGGTCCAGGGGTTTCCTCGGCAACGGACCCTCCAGGGGACGGGGAGGCCAAGTCCTTTGGCGGCGGCTGCATCAGACCCTGGGAAGGCCCATCTAGGGCAGGAGCCTCCTCACTCTCCTGCGGCCAGACCCCAGAGGTCGGAGGGCGGCACCTTCTTGGCCGCCACCAGCACCAGGTTCCTGGCGGACAGTGCTGGGTCAAAGAGAGGGACCAGCGCGCAGGGGAAACCTGGGGGGAGGCGAGAGAGAGGCAGTGGGCTCGGGGCAGCCTTCTCAAAGGTCCCGGCACGGCTCTCCCCGGGCCCTCTGGGCTCAGAAAAGACAGAACCACCCCCAGCAGTCCCAGCTTGGGGCTCTGCCCTCTTCCCTCTCCTCCAGAGAGCTGCCCGCGCAGAGACAGTAAGGGGCAATTTTGAAACGGGAGAGGAGAATTCGTCTTGAGGCGCCAGGTGGGATGCCGCCTTCCCTCCGGCCGAGACCCCCAGGCGCAGAGCTGACCTTGCTCCTGCAGGTAAATCATCCGGTCAAGGAGAATAAGGGTCTCCACCAAGGGGGCCAGCAGGTGAGCGAGGCTGAAGAAAACCACCACCTGCCGCTGTTGGGCCGGAGAGGCTGGCTCCAGGGGCCCACGGGGGCTCATCCCGACACGCTCCAGGCCCTGGCGGGCATACCTGTCCCGGGAAGGGAAGGCTGCACTTGCTGCTCCAACAGAGGATTCGGGGGCAGGCGGGAGGGGCTGTACTGCTCCCACCGGCTGGGGAAGCCCCCCCCCCCACTCCAGTTCCCGGAAAGAGTCTCACTCACTGCTCAAAGGTCATCTGGTGGGCCTTGGGAATGGCCTGCACCCCCAGGCGTTTCTTGGTGGGGTCGATGGCCCGGATGAGGGTCTCCAGCCTGGCCCTGTAGCAGTGGGTCTTCAGCGAGGGGCTGTCGTGCTCCAGCCGCAGGAGGTAGTCCTCCATGGCGTGGCAGGCCCCTTCCCGGGCCTTGTAGGAGAGCTGGTGCCCGGGCAGAGCAGCCACCCAGTCGCTCAGGGGGTAGCCGGGCCGGTCGCCCTCCCCGGTGCTCAGCTTCATGTAGCAGCAGGACACCGAAGTGATGCCCACCATGTGGGGACAGGCCACAAAGAGCCGGAGGAGGGTGGCGCTGAGGTCCCCGCAGGCATGCAGGCCGGTGAGCAGAAGCGGCCCCTGCGGGAGCTGCCCTTGCAGGTGGGTTGGTGGGTTCTGCTCCAGGGACTCGGGCCCATCTCCTCCCCCACAGTCTGCGCCTCCCTTTCCAGCCCCCATTTGTCCCGGCTCACAGGGCTGGCGGGCGGCGGCTGCCCATGAGCTCCCACCTCCTGCAACCTTCCCCGAGCGCAGCAGCTCCACGAACTCTGGCCACCGAGTGTCCGGAGTGACCCAGCCCACCACGTGGCTCGGCCCCTGGGCAGGGGGGGCGTCTGGCGCCTGCAAGACAGGAGGGCCACAGTCAGGAGAGTCTGTCTCGGTCACAGCCGGGGTGCCAGGCCAGAAGTCGCCTCCCTTCCTCACCTGCCGCCTGGCCTGCTCTTTCTCCAGCTCCAGAGCCAGCGCCCGGTCAAACCTGGCAGCCTGAGAGACCAGCCGGGCGTCTCCCTCCACGGCCGTGACTGACAGCCGCAGCCCGAAGGCCAGGAAGCGGGCGAGGTGGCCCTGTGGGAGGAGGAGGAGGAGGAGAGGTGGATGCCAGGGACACAGGGGGTCCAGAGCCGCTCCCCCCCCCCCGAGGCTCACCTGCCCTGCGCCCACGTCCACCACCTGGGGGCATCCGGTCAGCTGGCTCAGCCGCTCCAGCACCTGCCGGGCAGAGGGCGGTCAGGGCCTCCTTCGGACCAGCCCCCCCCCCCACACTCCCTCCCTCCCTCCCGCCCGTGTCCCGCACCTGCGCCAGCCGCCGGACCTCGTGCTGCTTCTTGGGCCGCAGGTGCCGGCGGAAGCGGGGCGGCAGCGGGGGCTCGGGGGCGGCGGCGGCGGAGGGGCGGCGGGGGAAGCGCAGGGCGTGGGCGGCGGCGCGGAAGGCCAGCAGAGACAGCGGCCACAGCTCGGCCGGGCGGCCCCCCCGCAGCAGCAACGCCGCCACCTCCGGCGGGGAGAGCCCGCCCAGCGCCGCCTGCCAGCCGCCCGGCAGGAGCCCCCAGAGGCCGTCGCTGAAGAACTCCTGCGGGGGGGAGGGAGAGAGGGGGGCTCAGCGGGGACCACCGGCCACGGGGGGGGGGGGGGGCAGGGGAGGCCCGGGAGGGGGAGGGGCTTACGATGACGTAGGCGTCGGTCAGCGGCCGGTAGAGAGCGAGGACGCGGACCAGGCTGGCGGCCAGGCGCTTCTGCTGCTCCAGGGCGAAGCCGCGCATGGCGGGCAAATTTGGCCCCAGCCGGCCACCGTCCGCCCTCCCCGCCCACCGCCCCAGGAGCGCTTTCGGTTTCGAATGGAGGGGTTTCTGCCCCCCCCCCCGGTCGGTCGGCCCGCAAATCCCTTCCCCCCCCCCGAGCTCTCCCTGAGGTCCGGCCGAGGCTGCGGCCAAGCGGCGGCGGCGGTTTCCAAGCTACGGGGAAGCCCGACGGATCGACTTCCGGCGTGACCGGAAGTTCCCCCGCTGGGGGGGGCGGAGGAGGCGCTTCCGCATCCGGGTCGGCGGTGCCGTGGCGGCGGTGCCAGGTGGGCGCGGGGTCTCCGTGAGGGAGGGAGGGTGGCAGGTCCCGCAGCCGCCCGTGACGCGCCCGGCGGGGCCGCTGTGATGCCTCCGGAGCCCCGCCGCGGTCACAAAGCCGGGCCTGCCGGGGGAGGATGAGGAGGGGGAGGAAGCCTGGCCGGCCAGCCACGCCCCGATCGCCTCCCCGTCCCCGCCGCCCGGAAGGAACCGCTCAGGTGCCGATGGGGCCGGTGAGGAGGCCGAGAGGGTCGCCGGGCTGCGCCCCCCCCGCCTTTCCCCCTCCCTCCCTCCCTCCCTCCCCCTCGGGGCCTCCTTCCAAGGGGGGGAGGGGCGGAAGGGGCTCCCGGGGATTCACCCCCCTCCCTCCCTCCGTCTCTTGCAGGGCAGCCACGCTGACCTGCCCGTCTCCTCCTCCTCCTGCAGCCGGAGCCCTCTAGAGAGCCGCCTGCTGCTGCTGCTGCTGCCTGCCTGATCCGGAGCCTCCTCCTCCTCCGCTGGGCGCCATGTCGGACATCCTGCTCAACCTGGAGACGGTGCTCCCACCCCCGCCAGCCCAGAAGGGCCCCGCGGGGGGCAACAAGAAGCACCAGCGCTTCGTCAAACGCCGGCAGTTCCTGGAGCGGAAGGGCTTCCTCAAGCAGAAGCAGCTGCCCCCCCAGCCGCCCCCGCCCAGGCGGGATGCCTCCCTCAGCTGCCCCGCGGGGCCCCACCGGCCCAAGAAGAAGCAGAGGGTGGAGGCCAAAGAGGGCGGCAAACCCTCGCCGGAGGAGCGGCCCCCTTGCAGGCTCAAAATGCCGCCCAAGGAGACCTCCGGTTCGGGCGCCGTGGATCCCACATCCTGGACCTCCGGCTCCTCGGCGGCGGCTGCGTCGTCGTCGAGGAAAACGGGGAGCGGTGCCGGGAAGCCCAACGGGACCCTCTGCAGCCGGGGGGACGTTCCCCGAGTCGACCTGTTGAGCGAATTCAAGAGTGGCCTCCCTGATGCGCCGGGGCTCGCCAAGCCCAGCAAAATGGTGGCCATTGACTGTGAGATGGTGGGCACGGGGCCCGGCGGGCGCAATAGTGACCTCGCTCGATGCAGCGTGGTTGGCTATTACGGCGATGTGATGTACGATAAGTACATCCGCCCCCTGAGCCCCATCACCAATTACCGGACTCGGTGGAGTGGCATCCGGCAGCACCACATGAGAGACGCCGTCCCCTTCAAGCTAGCCCAGAAAGAGGTGAGGGCGGTACGCAGCCTCTTCACCCTCTTTTTAGACCCCCTCCGTGCCCATCCGGGGGCGTCTTCTGGGCTGGGCATTGTGGGCATCAGCATCGTCGTCTCCTCCTGCCTCTGCTAGGAGGCCCCTGGGGAGTTTGGGGGCTGAGCGAGCTTCCTCCTCTGCTTCCTTTCCAGATTCTGAAGCTTCTCTCGGGGAAGATTGTCATTGGCCACGCCATCCACAACGACTTCAAAGCCCTCAAATATTTCCACCCCAAATCCTTGACCAGGGACACCTCAAAAATCCCCCTGCTCAACCGGAAGGCCGGCTTCCCCGAGAACGAGTCGGCCTCCCTGAAGCGGCTCACCAAGCAGCTCCTGCTCCGAGACATCCAGGTAACAGGTGCCAGGCACACCTGCCCAGGTGCTGAGCCCGGCTGCTCGTTTGGGAGGGCGGCTCTCTTAAGGCCAGGGTTCGCCCTGCAGGGAGGAAGGGGGAGAGAAGGGGTGCCCTTGTGGCCAGGGAACGAGCCTATGGCGGGCTTTGACCCTCAGACTTTCCCTCCCTCCCTCCAGGTTGGTCACAATGGACACTCGTCGGTCGAAGACGCCAGGGCTACCATGGAGCTGTACAAGGTGATCGAGGTGGAGTGGGAGAGGCACTTGGCCACCTCCCCTCTCCAGGACGGACCGCCGGACACCACGTGACGGCCCTTGGCCAAGAGCCAGCTGGCCTGGACTTGACGGAGCGAGAGCCGCAGATGCGGCAGAAGCTTTCGGAGGGAGGGGCAGAGGAGGGGAAGAAGGCGTAGCTGACCTGAGGGGTGGGTGGGGGTGTGAGAAGGACGAGTCCATTACATTGTCTCCAGCTGAGGCCCACATCGGTGTCTTCCTTGCAGGCTTCTTGGGAGCCCATCCAGCCCTGAGGCGGGGGGGGGGGGAGCCCTGCTTGCCTGCCGGAGCTCTAGGGTGGCTGGTGCCTCCCCAGAGATGGGGGAGGGAGCAGGAGCGGGGCCACAACCACAGAGGGCTTCCTCAGCCGGTGGAGCGGTTGGGCACAGCCCTCCCAATGCCCCCCCCGGTGCTGAAGGCTGGCACTTGTAAGGAGCCTTGGGGCCTCCAGACGGCTGAGCCTGCCTTATTCAAAGGCATCTGGAAAGGGAAGCCGGGAGTTGCTCCCCTCTCTTGAAGGTTGGGGGCATCCCGGCTGCAGGGGCCACTCGGGATTGCCCCCTCCAGCAGCCGCCTGGGGCCCCGTGAGGGCAAGGAGGCCTCCCGCTTCGCCTCCAGGGGCAGCGTTTGGTCCTCCAAGAGGCGCCGGGGACTTTTAATCGTCAAGAGGCGCCTTCCGGCCTTGGCACACCGTCCGTCCGTGTCAGAAGAAGGAGGGGGGGGGGCGCCTGGTTTTTATGGCTTGTGTTGGTGAGGGGGGGGGGCTGGGGAGGGCTGGATGGGTGCAGCCGCAGAAGCAGCAGAACTCGTGCGCCTGGTGTGGGGGATGTAACGGGTTTTTATGAAATTAAAAAACGCCTCCCCCAAAACGACAAAGCTTCCCCTCCCTGCATCCCTCAGGTGGGCCTGGCCTCAGCTCCTTGGTCGGCTGGACCCTGGGCACCCCCCCCTTGGGGCGGGGGGGGGGAGTTTGTTCCTGAGGATCCTGTTCGAGTGGATGGAAGCTGCTCTTCCTCTTGGCAACAGCCCCAGTGGGAAGGGGGGGGGGCTGCCTGCACCAGGGGCTCAGAAAGCTCTGTCTCTGCCTTCAGCTGGATGGGAGCTTTTGGGTAACAAAGAGCCCCTCCCCACGCATCTGTGAAAGACAGGGGGGGGGGGTCCTCCCTTCACCTGCTGGTGCCCCAGAGTCTTTCCTCCTGCTTCCTTCTTCCTTTGCAAGGAGCTTCTCCCTTCCGCTTGTGAGCTGCAGGGCAGAGACTTCCAGGGATCCCCTCCTGCACCTGTTCACCCCCACGGGGTGGGGGGGTTGCTGAGGGGCTGACACCTCTCTGCGGGAGACCGTGGTGGGCCTGAAAGCGGGGGGGGGAGCGCGGCTTTCTTTGAGGCTGCCAAGTGAGGAAGGGGAGGTGAGTGATACGGCTGGGGAGGGAGGGGGTTGCTGGCATGTGATGGATGGCTCGCCTGAGTCCCATCCAGTGGGCTCTGTGGGTGGCCACCTCCTTTGCTCTCCTCTCCCCCCTTCTTTGCCCCCACCCCTCAAAAGTCCTCATGTCAGCAGTTAGGGATGCAGCCCAAACCCACCCACCCCCCCTGGGCAGATCCAGGCTGAAGGAGGAGGAGGGAGCTGTCTCTCTTGGCCAGAATTCATGTTCATAACAGCAGTTTATAAGGCTATGATAACACCCGGGGATTCCTTTGTTAGCTTTAGCTCAGCTCTCTGCGCCCTCCGAGGGATTAATTGGCATTAATCTCTTTCCTTAGTCCCACAAAGAGCTGGGGGGGGAAGGGGGCGGTCTCCTGGCCGGCTGTGTGTCCAAGCCCTGCCGGTCCTTCTCCCAGGCAACTCTTAAGAATGGGGGGGGGGGCTGCAGGCCCTTTGAAAAGAGCCCTTCATCTTGCCTAATGGCTCCAGCAATTGGACTCAAAAGAGGGGCTGAAAAGGGAGCTGGGGGTCAGGCAGGGTCACGACCGGCTAACAGGGTCAGGAGAAGTGTGGGAGCTCCCCTTTCAAGCCTCATGGGGGGGGGGGTTGTGGACTGACCTCCCCCTCTGCAGGGCAGCAGCCCCTTCCCTCCTGCCAGGGCCCCGTGTGCCAACCAGGTGCCCCCCCAAGCGACCTCCCAGGCCAGCGCCTTCCCTTGGGCTCCCGAGAGGAGGCGGAAAGGACCCCGGAAGCTGTTGAGCAAGGGAGTCTGGGGAGCAGCAGTTACGACTTGCCGGAGGAGCAGGGAAAGGCCGGAAGCCCCCTTCTCTTTGGGGCTCACCCCACCTCCCCTGGGCCATTGTGGGACAGCTGCTAAGGGAAGCCCTAAGGGCTGCTTTTGCCACAGCTGGGCTGGACTGGACCGTTGACCACAGGGAGGCCCTTCAGCTCTGATGAGAGACCGAGTGGCTTTGAGCGGGTGCCTGCCTGCCCGCCCAGCCCTGCAGGAACCTGCCCTCCCCTCACAGGGGGGGGGAAAGGAGACCACCCAGCGAGTGCCACTCCCTCCCTGGCTGGGCTGCAGAGACCCTGTAATTACCCAGAGAGGCTGAGTGTTTATGGAGATAAGCAGAGAGATGGGAGGCTAAAAATCAATCCCAGCTGGAAATCTCACACTTTCCCTTTGCTCTTCAACCCCCCCCCCCACTTTCTCTCCTCCCCCCAAACCTTCTGTTTTTTTTAATTATTATTATTTATCCCACCAACTGTTTCTTTAACCTCCCTGGAATGGCGCTGAGGACAATGGGGGGGGGGGGAGATGTCAACCCCAACTTACAAAGGGTCTCCCTCCCTCCATCTCTCCCCCCCCCCCTCCGGAGACATGAGCCAGCCTCTTCCTTTAACCCAGCCCTCCCCACTCCGTCTTAAAAGCCGGCTTTCCTCTTTCGGACATTAAAGCAGGAATGTCTTGTGAGGGGGGGCAGAGAGAGACTGAAAGGGCCCCCAAAGGGGGGGGGGCTGCTCTATATGGATTTCATGTCTGCCCTCAATTTGGAAGCGGTTGGGCCAGAGGTTTCCCCTCCAGGCTACAGGGCTGGTCAGTCATTAAAGCCTCTTCTGTGCCTGTCAATCAGGGCCAGGAAGCCCCCCCCCCCCATTGACCCTCCCCGTACCTCCAGCGCGGCCCCCTTGCTGAGCGATGGAGACCCAGAGATGGATGTTCCTCCTTCAGCCTTGAGGGAATTTATCCAGGATTGTTTAGTCAATAGGTTAAGGCAAGGGCGGCTTAGCCGATCCACTAAGCACTGACTAATTTCCTGGACTTTCCCCTGCCGGGAAGGGATAGACTGCTCCTGAGCTGGGTGCTTCATTGCCTTGGACTTGCCCTTTCTGGCACCAGGAGGGCAGGCGGCCACTGGGGAGGGAGGGAGGGGGGCGGCCCTCCAGGGCAAGGAAGGGGCCCACATTCCTTCCCTCCTAATTGGAAGGGTCTGCGACTCCCTCCTCCTCCTCCTCGCAGACCCTGGGAAAAAAACCCCTGACCATAATCACATTAAGATGAGAAAATTTGCTCAGCTCGGGAAACAGGAGAGCTTTGCATTTGGAGCCTTTTCTTCTCCTTGCCCAGGGGCCTTTATCTGGCCGGGGGAGGCGGGGGATTAGGGAGGGGGCTCCCTTCATGGGGAGGGGGTAGGTTAACGCTGGGTTGGTGTGCAGGGCATCTCCAGGTGACTCCGGCTGCCCAGGCCCCAGCGGAGACCGGTTTTCCAAAATTGCACGGGGGGGGGAGGGAAGGGAAGGGGTTCTGCAGCCCCTCCCTGGACGGTGGCTGGGCACTTGCCATGTTGCTTTCCTGGAGGAATTGCCTGGGGGAACTGAGCCTCCCTCCTGCACTGGGGTGGGGTGGGGATCCCCCTTGTCCCAGGTTGGGCCTCCTTCAGCAGGGCTTCTTTTGAGGGCCCCCCCCCCCTCTGTCTCCGGAGCTGCCTTTGCTCTCCTGATCCTGGAAGGGGTCCAGGCACCAACAAGTGGGAGGGGCTGCCTGGAAAGCAGCTGTGCCCCCCTCCGTTCCCTTCCTCCATTCTCAGATCAGTGGCTGGAAGGGTTTTTCCCCCAGAGATCTCCCTGGAAGGTTGGGGTGTGTTTTCTACCCCCCCCCCCCGGGTGATTTTTTGCACAGGGCGCCACCTCACAAGGCCCAGGCAGGAGGGGCTGAGTTTCATTGGATGAACATAGCAGGAGGTGGACTTTTTTTCTTTTGGAAAATTCCTCCTATAATCCACCAACTTTCTGCAACAAAAGCCAGGTTGCCAAGCTAGGATTTTTGGAGTGGAAAAGCACTCTGCAGAGGGGGGGGCTTTTCCTCCACGCCTCCCCCCCCCCCCGGCAGTGCAGTGCATTGCCCCCCATGCCCCAGTGGATGCTCTGGGTCTTCCTGTAATGGAACAGCTGCTAGAGGGGGACCTTGTGGCCTTTCTCTCCTGCTTGGCTCCTGAGGCCCCAGAATGCAGCCTCTGGCCAAGCCAGCAGGCCCGCTCCTGGGGGAGGGGGGGTTGATGCTGCCCCCCTCCCTCCCGCCCTCTGTGGAAGCATGCGCAAGGAGCATCCCTCACCCAGGAAGCCGGCCGGCTGCCCCAAGGGATAAATTGAGTGAAGGGAATAGATGGATAACTGTGGTTGCCTCTTTTTCAAAGGGAAGGGATGCCGGAATGGGGGTGGGGGGGCACTTTAATTCCCCTTGAAGGGCAGAGCTGGCTTGAGGCTGAGGTTTCCCCAGGCAAAGGTAAGTAAGTAAGTAAATCTTCATTACGACCAAAGGCCAGCAATACACATTAGTTTTTACAATATGTTAAAAAGTACTGACATTAAGATATAATTAAAAAGTATTGACGTTAAAAGTGGAAAATAACATGCATGTTCTCAGATTGTTCGGGTCACTCCCTGGTTTACCTGCGTGAGAAGCTGATAAGTATGGGAGTAAATACAATGGTCCAGAGATTGTCAGAGGTATGTCCAGATAATTGGTACCAGATGACCACTATACTTCTGTAGCCAATTTTTTTTCTTATGGACATTGCAGCAGCACAGAACTTTGCCACTGCATACGTGGTAACCGGGTTAGTGTCCTGGAGGAGGAAGCCTAGATAAAAATGGTCTGCCCTCCCTGGCAATCTCTCTAATAAGGGCAGGATATGTGCAGACCTACAAGCTCTGAATAGCTCGCAGTGTAACAGAACATATGAATTATCTTCCACTTCTTTACCACATATACAAACCTGTTCTGCTATAGGTGTTCTCTTATACCTGCCCTGGAGGAATACTGAAGGGAGAACGTTAAATCTGTCTCTGAAGAAAGCTAATCTTTGTTTTGGGGAGATCAGGTCATTTAGATATCTCTGGAGAGGCAACATATTTAGTTCTTCCTGGAACACCACGTCCCTCATTCTATTCATTACGACTCGCTTTCCTTGATCAAAGACCAGGGAGATTGAGAATAACGGTGAGAGCCCATAAGAGCCCAGCTTGTGATCAATTGCCTGTTTCCAGGCCGAGGGGAAATTGTCAGTCAACCCAGACAAAGGAAATTCTTGCTGAATTGAAGTGCTTTGAGGCCCCTCCAGACACCCCCCCCCCGCGTCCCCCAAACCTTTCAAAGCCAGCAAGGAGCCAACTGGAATTTCCAGGTTCCCTAAAACCTGGTCAAGCGGGGCTTAGGGGTCTCCATCAGCCGGGGGGGGGGTGGTCCCTGTCCCAAACTTGTCACCCACCCACCCACCCACCCCCGCAGAGGCTAAGGGTCGCCTAAACGCGCACTTTGAGGCGCCCCTTCAGAACCCGGGACCGGAAAGCGCCTTTTGGGGCATGCGGCGGGCAAGGATTCCGAGAGGCGGCGAAGCGCGCAGATGAGCGGGGGACCCCTTCCTCCTCCTCCTCCTCCTCCTCCTCCTCCTCCTCCTCGGGAGGGCAGGGGCGGGGGGGCGGGGCGGGCGGCTCTTAAGGCGAGGTGCGCCAGCGGAGCCACCAGCGGCAACGAAGAAGCTTTGCTCGCGCTCCTCTCGTGCCGGACCAGAGACCCGCCGCCGCCGCCGCCATGGCCAACTTCACCGGCACCTGGAAGATATTCTCCTCGGAGTTGTTCGATGAGCTGTTGAAGGAGCACGGTGAGCGGCAGGGCCGGCCGGGGATAGCGCAGGGCTGCGCATGGGGGGCTGAAGGGACCGGGGGCCTCGCAGAGGAGGAAGGAGACGGGGAAGCCGCCCCCGCTCTCCAAACCCCGAGCCAGGACAAGGAGACTCCGTCGGGGGAGAGGCGGCTGCTCCGTGCGGGATGGGGGGTTCAGGGGGGGGGAGAGCCGAGGGAGACCGGGGGCCCAGCCCTCTCAGGACGGCTCCTCCGGCCTCTTTCCTCCCCCGGGGGCCCAGAGGTCGCACCCGAGTCGAGCCCCGGCTCCCGTCCCCGTCTGACCCCTCAGCAGCGCCGGTTCCTCCCTGGGAGACCCCAGGCGAGCCTTCAAGATCCCCCGCTTCTATTCCGAGGGTTGGAGGCGAGGCAGAAGGCGGCGTCCTTTCCAGCAGCGCTTCTTGGGGATTTGCCCCTCTGGGGAGGCCGAAGCGGGAGGGGAATCTGGGGTCTCCCGGGGCAACGATTCAGCCACCCAGCGGTGGCTCTGTCCGGTCCTTCCCTGACTCGGAGGGTCCTCGGAGGCCCCTGCGGAGAGCAGCCAGGATGGAAAATCCACACACACACACACCCCTTCCTCAGCCTCCCCTCCCCTCTTGCCTCCCCTCCTTCAATTGGGGAAAAACCGCCACCTTTTCCAGGCAAGCTGGAGCCCACCCCCCCATTCATCTCCAGCTAGGAAAGCTGGGGGAGAGGGCTGCTCCCAAGCCCCTCTCCTTTCTGGGGGAGGCCTGCTGGCTCTTGGCTCCTCTAGCTGAAGAGCTGCCCCCTCCCCTTTTCCCTTTCCAAAGCAGGGGGAGACGGGACGGGGGGGGGGGGTTTGCAAATTCCTTCCAGCTTGGGGAAAGCATCGCTCAGGATAAATATCAAATCCTCTGGTTTCCTCTTCCCGTTTCATTCCGCCTCCTGCCTCCCAGATGGGGATCATTTGATGCTGGGCGGAGGGAGGAGGTGAGGCCGGATAGAATTCAGGTGGGCCTTAGTGAATCTGTGCGGAAGAGGGGGGGCTCATGGGGCTCGCCGACTGGCAGGGGTCTGGGCCCCTTAGGAGCCAGGGCCCGGGTTCTTTGGTGGGGGGGAGGTTGCCTGATCCAAGAGGAAGGGGGTAGAAGGGCATCAAGAGCCATCTTGCTCTTGAGGAAGCAGCAAGGCAAGTCTGGTCTGGAGCTGCTTGGGGGAAGAGTGAAGAGAATCCTCCAGTCCTAGAGGCAGTCTATCTCGGTGGCCCATCTAGCATCTAGGCCTTTGGGGCCCTAATCCTGCTCTATGGCTGATGCCACTGAGATGTCCCTGAAAGCTGTGAGGCCCCCTGGAATGGCCGGCTTCCTGGGGGGCCCCACCAGCCCCACCTCCATGCTGTCCTCTCCCCCTTCCTTGAGATCACCCCCCCCCACGGACACACGTCCCTGGCAGCGGCCTTTGTCCTCTTCCTCTTGGGCCCTGGCCTCTTCCCTCGCCAAGCGGCCCTTTGTGCCCACGTCTTGGGGTTGTCCCCACCAAGAGAAACGTGGCAGCCGGCTGACTCCACCAGCCAAGGGCCCCGTGACACGTTTTTCCACGCAGGCCAAACGGGGGGGGCTGGCCCCATCTCTGCTTCCAAAGGGTGAGGCTCCTTGGGGCCCTTCTCCTCCCCGCTCTCATTCCAGTGATGGGGCGGGAAAGGAAAGCAGAGGGAGTGGAGACGTCCAGAACAAGCAGGGAAGCTTCAGCTACGGCGGCGCTGATTGGATCCAGACCTCTTGGAAAATCTGACCTCATAGGCAAACAAAAGAAAGCAGCGGGAGCCAATCCAGGGGAGGGGAATCCACCTGACTTGGCTGGCTGGGGAATTCTGGGAGTTGAAGTCCAGAGGCTGGCAAAGGTTGGGAGTCCCCTGGTTTACACCAAGGCTGCCTGGGAGCCAGTGCCTCAGTTCCCCCACGGAGGAGCCTTCCTGCCTCTTCTGCCTGTTGCACCAATTTAGCTCCTACCTTGGTGCTTCTTCTATCAAGCTATCAAGACTGAGCAAGGCTGTGCAATTTATTGATGAGTCTTTTTTCAGAAATATGACAATGTCCCTCCTCACCCCCAAGTCCGCCATTGCCTCATCCTCCGCCCCTTCAACCTGGCTGAAGGCCGTCATCTGCAAGTGTCTGTGTGTGTGTGTGTGTGTGTGTGTGTGTGTGTGTGTGTTTGTGTGATATTTGTGTGTTTTAAGAAAGAAGGAAAAAGTCAAAGAACGAAGCAAGAAGCATCGGAGAGACGAGCAGGTTCATTGTAGCATCAGCAAATGTTGCCGTGCAAAGAGAGACACACAGGAATGTGCACATGCGGAGGGGGGAGGGGTCATTACAAAACGCCCCCCCCCCCAATTGGAGATCCGGGTGTGCCCATTGCAAATCGAGCCCAGCTGCGAAGGCATCCAGCAGGAGTGAAGAGAAGCCCCATTTGAACGGGTGTGACTGGCGAGCAGTTGAGAGAAGGGAGAATTCTGGGCCCTGGATCCTGAGCCAGGACTGAGTCGGTGGAGGTCAGCTGGCCTCCAGACTCCAGCGGGCAAAATCCTGAGGGTTCAATGGAGGAGAAGCCCCCTGTCCCCCTCCCTGGCCAGCCGGGCTCAGGGTGGGCAGGATCCAGGGCAGGAGAGCAGCTCCAACCTTCACTGGGGATCCCAGATTCTGTCCGAGGGGGGATCACTTCCACCCACATCTCAGCCAGGGTCCCCCGGGGAATGGCTCACCTCGCCCCCCCCCCCCCCCGTCTCCTCCCAGGGGTCAACATAATACGCCGACAGTTGGCGACGGCCGCGGCCTCCAAGTCAGAGGTGGAGATCAAGCAAGAGGGATCCCTCTTCAAGATCAAGACCTCCACCCCCGTGCGCACCACGGAGATCCACTTTGAGGTCGGGAAGGAGTTTGAGGAGCAGACGGTGGACGGGAGGCCTTGCAAGGTGAGGGGCAGGAGGGAGGGGGGACCGTGGCCCTGGGGTGTGTGTGTGTCTGTGGACCTTCCTGCTGGGGGAGACGGCCCCTCCCTTGACAATGCAGGAGGGGCCCCCAGATGCACAGAGGCCGCCCCTCCCCGCCAAGGGGCCGCTGGCTTTCCTGATGGCCTCCCCCCTTCCCCCAAGCATGGCCCCTCCCCAGCTGTCTCCTTAGCTGGACCGGCTGCAGCAAAAGGTGGGGAGCTGCTGGCCCTGGAAAACGGGGGCAGAAAGGCCAGGGGGAGAGGGAGAAAGGGCCCTCCCCCATTTTGCCAATCCTTTCTGCATCTCCACCCATGAAGAGGCATCTCTGTGCCCCCCCCGCAAGCAGACAAGGACATCACTGCAGTGGGGGGGGGTGTCTCCCGTGTCCTTTCAATGCCCTCCGGCTGCCCCTCCCTCTCGTCCAGCCCTCCCTCCCCAGTGATGGATGAGTTGCCCTGAAAAGGGGGAAAAACCCCAGGCGTATGGATGCCCCCTCCTTCTGCCGGGTGACCAAGGAGTGTGACGGGGTGGGGGGGGCTTCGTGCCTTCCTTGGCCTCAGGAGTCCCTTTGCTCACCGGGGAGGGGGGCCCACTTTATTTCCTGACTTCGCAGAGTTTGGCCGAGTGGGAGAACAGCAACAAGATTGTGTGTGAGCAGAAGCTGCTGGAAGGAGAAGGGCCCAAAACCAGCTGGTCCCGGGAACTGACCAACGATGGGGAGCTCATTCTGGTGAGGAAACCCCCCCCCCACCATTTCTTCTCACTTGGCACTGCGGTTGTGCCCCCCCCCCTTCTTTCTCGTTGGCCTCAAGCCCAGACCTATGCCAGGATTGGGCTCTGTGAGAGAGAATGCAACATCCACGCCTGGGCTGCCCCTTCTCAACCCCCCCCCCAGATGGCAGAGGAGGTGGGGGCTGCAGGGAAAGCCTCCCCCCCCCACACAGAGCCCTTTTCCCTCCTGAGGGAGGGAGGGACACAGAAAGCCCAAACTCTGCAGTTCTCCCAAGGTGCAGATTTGGGGGTGGATCCCCTCGCCCCTCCTCCCCCCCTTTCAGCCCCTTTGCTCCCCAGCCTGCAAGAGGGCAAGAGCCCCCCCCGCTCCCCCCTCAACTCCCCCTCTCCCTTCTCAGACCATGAAGGCCAACAACGTCATCTGCACGAGGACCTACCGCCGCAAGTGAGAGGCCTCCGGGCAGCGCCAGACACGACGACGGAGGGGGGGGGGGCAGACCGGCCTGCCCTGCAGCACAATGGCAGCCTTCCCCACTGCCTGTCCCCTCTTCTCCCTCCGTGCTCAGAGGCCCCTCAGCCACAAGGCTAACAAAGCCCCTCAGAACGGCCTTTCTACACTGGCTGGAGGGGGGGGGAGGGCTGAAGCAACCTCTCCCCTTCGGAGACCCCCCCTCCCTGACCCCCTCCCCTCTTTGCTCCCTTGGAGGAGGGGTACAGAGGCCGGCCTTGTGTGGGCGATTAACTGTGGAATCCGGGGTCAAGACGTGGAGCCTCCCCCCTCCTCTCCCCTCCGGGGTGGGACAAGGGGGCTTCCCTTCAGGTGTCCCTGCTGCCCCCTCCTCTTTGTTCCTGGCCGGTTTGCGCTGCTCCTCGTATTGAACCACCAAAGCAGCAGAGAAATCTTCCTGCAGGGACCCACTGAAGGCCTGGCGTAAGATCAGCCCCCACCCCACATCGTCTCCTTTCCTTTTAGCCCGAAGCCTGTAACGTTTGTCAAGGTGCTTTCAATCCCCCCCCCCATCCGCCTCATTAAAGCTTTTCCCAGGTCTCCTGCCTCCGTCCTTTCTCCTCGCCTCCCCCCCCCCGTGCCCAGTTGGTGCCCCCCTCGCCTTGCCAGTCTCTCCCACCCATCTCTCCATCTGGCACTTCGTCTCTCCTGGAACTGGGGAATTCATTCCCCCCCCCCATCCCACTTTTTCAAGGTTCCAGAGGGGGAACCCCAAAGGGCCTGCTGCTGTTCCCTGCGATGCCCATGATGGGAGGGGAGGGTGGAACTGGGACCCCTGGAGTCCAGGCTGGGGGTCTTTCCAAAGGGGTCTGGACCTGCAGGATTGGGGGTGCCAGACCTCGGAAATTCCTGGCAGCTTTCAATCAAGGTGCCCCCCCCAATGCCCCCACCGGCCCACCCACCCCCGCCCAACAACAGCAAAGACCCTTTGGCTGCCCTGACCGGCTGCAGCTCCTCCCAGCCAGGTGGGCCCAAGCGCTCCATCAAGCCCCCCCCCTTCCATTGCCATGGCAAAGCCAGGGAGCCCCTCCTGCATTCTGCGCCTGGGAGCCTCCGGCCTTTTCCCAGGCAACCCCCTCGCTTGTAGTGACCCCTCCGTGCTCCGGTTTTCCCAGGAAGGAGAACAAAGCGCCCCCCCTCCTTCCTCACCCTGAAAGGGGCACCTTTCAGCCTCAGACAAAGCCTGCCAGGGCCCCCTCCCTCCCGACGCCCGGCAGGTCAGAGGCCGCAGCGCCTGGCGGGTCCCTCCTCTGCACCGATTTGGGGGGGGGGGGAAAGAAGAGTTGAGGGGGGAGGGTTGCCAGCCCAAGGGATGATGGCTGCGGGATGATGCCAAGGCTCCTGAACAGCCCTGAACTCTCTGCCCTGTGACTCTCTGCATCTGCTGACCCCAGCCCCCCCCCCCTTGCGATCAAAATGGGCCGATGCCTTCAGGCCCCATCTTTCCACCCCATCACAGAGCACCAGGGTCTCCCAGACCCCAGCCACAAGCTGGAAAGGGGGCAGAGAACCAGGAAGCTGTTCCAGGACCCCAAAAGACCCTCCCCATGCCAAGCGGGCTCCGTCCCTTCCCAAATGGCAAAGGAGCCTTTTCTCTCTCTAACAAAAGGGGGTAGATTTGTTCCGTCATTTTCGTTCTGAATCCAGGGGGATGGAATCTCTCCCCGTTGCAGTTCTGCCAAGAGTCCACTAGGGGCATCTCTGCTCCAGGACTGATTTCTGGGGCGGAAAAGGTGTGTGGGGGGGGTCCCAGCATCCCACGCTGTTCTGTTCTCTCGCACCCACCCGCCCCAAAGTCCCCGAGGATCTGGGGACCCCGAGGAGCCCTCTGCAAGGACCCCAACAGTCAGGAGGTGAAGCCACTCGACCAGGGAGGCTCCGTGCATTGGACCCCCCCAGATCTCAGCATCTCCCCCCACTCTGGCAGCCAAGCTCTGCTCTCCCTGCCCTTTGAAAGGGGGAGTTAAGTTCCCTTTGGGAACCAGGAACCGTCTGCGGAGAAAAGGCTCAGGGAAATTTGGCAAATGAAAGCTTGGTCTGCAAACCCTCCCCCATCCGAGGGAGCCCCCCTCCCTTCCGCAGCCCCAGCACCCCCGTTTCCCAGACGGCCTCCTGGTCGGCAGCAGAGCCGGGAGTTTGTGGGGAGGGGGTCTTCTGAGGCACTGGCTTGTGGAGACCCCCCCAGTTCAGAAGCTGCAACTGGTGTCCACGGGGGCATCTGCACGCAGGTCCAGAGGGGGTTAGGCAGGGGCGAGTGAGGGGGGCGAGTGAGGGGGCGGTGGGCCCCCGTTGCACAAAGCCCCAGACAAAGCAGACCAGGGGGAGGCAGGGGGAGGAAGGGGGAGGGATGGGATCAATAACCAGGCAGAGAGCGATCCGGAGAATCTCCTTGTTTTCCTTGAAGCAAAATTCAACTTCTGCAGAGTTCCCCCCCACCCACTTCGTCCGAGTCCCGCAGACCCTCCAAGGCCTCTGCGCTTCTTCCGGTCCCTTTGCAGACAGGAGGCAGAGAAGAGCGGAAAAAAAATAAAAAGAGGAAAAGCAAAAAGTGTGGGGGGAAACGAACCCCAAAGTTCCTCAGCAGACACCAAGCTTGGCTGGGCTTAGACGGGGGGGGGGGGGGGCTCAGAGCAGGCAGGGCCACCCTGGACAGCCCCACGAGGCCTGGAGTCCCCTCCACCTCACCGCTAACACCTAACACCGACTACACTACCTGGAAAAGGCCCTGATTCCGAATGCAAGGGGGGGGGAGGCACAATGGGAAGGCACTTCAAAGCAAAGGGGAGCCCACTGACTCCACCCACCAGCAGCTGAAGGGGTCCCCCACTGGGGGGGTCCCCCTTGCCGGGACTCCCAGGACATGCCGAGGTCCAGCTCCTCCCCCCGCCCGTCAGCCGCCACTCGGCTTGCCTGCAAGGCCCCCGTCCTGGCTGGACTTTGGAATGGCCTAGAAATCAGCTGGGGGGGGGGGCGGGTGCGTTCCCACAGCCCCCGGGACTCCTGGCCCCTAGGAGATGGGCAAACCCAGGTCAGGACCAGCGCTGGGTGCGAAGGAAGCTGCCTGAGCGTTTTCTTTCCCCTTGGAGTCCTAGAGAGGAACCAGCCTTATCGTCCATGGCTGTCAGGTGGACAGGAGGGGAAACATCCGGCTGAGGCTCTGACGGTGATTTCTAGGCCGAGATCCTGGGGGGGGGCTTCGGGGCAGCTACGACTCCCTAAGCTAAACGGGGGGTTTTCAGAGGCAGCCGGCCTCCAGAGGGTTGGAGACCTTTGGCCAAAGGAGGGGCTTGACCGCTCTGGCTGGACATCCACCGGCTTTTGTGCTTCTTAAGGCATCCTGGGCTTCCCCCCCCCCCTTCCGCAAGGTCACACACACGAGGGGGGGGGGTGCTCCGTCCGCCGGGCTACGAGGTCTGGCACTGGACGTTGTGGCGCAGGGGGTCATCGAAGTCTCCTTCGTGGTAGATGTCGTTCTGGAAGCGACGGCCGGAGAAGTCCGGCTGGGGGAAATACTCCCGCAGCTCCACCTCCTCCATGTCCTCCGTGGCCATCACCTCTTCGTGCCGGGGGAAGAAGGACTGGAACTGGCGCAGCTGGTGGAGGGGCAGCCAGCCGGGCTCCGGGAATTTCACCTGGGCAGCAGAGGGGGAGGGGCAGGAGCGTGGGCAGCTGGAGCTGGGGGAAGGGGGGGGGGAAGCCAGGCTCCTTCCCAGCAGGGATTGGGGACCAAGGCAGCCAATGGCCCCCCGCCTCCTCCTCCACCCGTCGTTCAGGGTCTGCAGGGAGGGGGGGGGGGCTGCCCTGGGTGAGACTAGCCGGTTAGAAGGCCTCACCGAGATGTCCCCGAAGGAGCCGGCTGGGGGGAGCCAAGGGCCTCCCTACCTCGAAGTGGATGACCAGCCTCCCCTTTTGGCCGGGGCTGCGGTAGACGGGCATGCCCTCGTTCGGAATGCACCGGATGTCCCCCGGCTTGATCACGCAGCCTGTGGGGCAGAGCAGGCAGGGGGTGAATCTCTCCCAGGAAAGGGACCGGCCCCTCCTCCCCCCGCAAGCCCAGAGAGAGCCCCCCCCCCCCAGCTGCTCACCAGGCCGCGTAGAAACCAGGAGCCTCCGGTTGTCCAGGGTGCGGATGACCTGCTTGCAGCCACACAGGGCGTCCACCAGCGGCACCTCCCGCCGGACGATGAGGTCGTTGCCGCTGCGCTGGAAGACCGGGTGCGGCTTCTGGTCCAGCACGATCACAATGTCTCCGGGCTCAAATCCGGGGGCCTGGTCCCCCTCCTGGTGGAAAGTGATCTTCTGCCGGTCGGCCATGCCTGCGGGGGGGAGGGGGGGCAGAGGGTCCATGGTGTAGGAGCAGCCACCCTGTGGGGCAAACCCTCGGCCCCCCACGGGGCAGCCCCTCTCCCCATACAGGGGAGGGGAGGGTCCGTTGCTCGGAGTTAATGAGGGATAACCCTGGTTACGACTGATGGGGCTGGGGGTCTGTCCCTGGACCGACCTTTCTTGGTGGGGGGCCCCAGGAAGCCCAAAGGGAGCAAGAGGGAATGGGGAGCCAGCAAACTCCGTCGTTCCCCCCCCTTAGGGCTCACCTTTGTCCAGGTGGACGTTGAGAATCTTCTTCTCCCGGATGACCTTCCGGCCGTTACAGGCCAGGCACCGGTCGAGGGGCCGCACCCATTCTCCTTGGCCCTGGCACTGCGAGCACATGGCCTGGATGTGGTGCACCATGTTGGGCCCCAGCTGGTGGACAATGACCTCCATGCCAGTCCCGTGGCACTTGGGACATCGGACGTCCAGGCCCTCCCGGCCACCACGGCCTGCCGAGACGGAGCAGTCGGTTGTTGGCGGCCCAAAGCCCAGGGCCCTCCCCGCCTCTTTCAGCCCCACCCGATTCTGTAGCCCAGCAAGGGGAGGCTCACCCGGCCCCCTTCTCTGCGGAGGGCCTGCACCCGGCCCCACAGCAAAGCTCCCCCTCCCAGGAGCCCCCCCCCTTGTTTTCTGGGGATGGGTCTTCCCCATCAGCTGCCTAGTTGGTTGCCTGCTCCCCCACCCACCCACCCCCAGGCCTCACCATCCTGCCAAAATCAGCCAATGCCGCTCAGGGCGCAGCAGACTGAAAGGGGAGCCCCCAATACTCCCCCCTGCGCCCAGCCGCTGCGCCCCAGAACCCGCCGAGCCGGTCCCGGCTGAGCCACAGCTCCGATCGGCTAATTCCACCTCTGGAGCATTTTTGCGGCTGGTTGAGCCTCTGAACACGCCCAAGACGGGCTGAGCCGGGTATCGGGTGAAGCTCTGGGGCTCAGCAACAGATCCGTCCTGCTCCCCGAGTCTCCCAGTGCGGCAGCCCCCCCCTCCCAACCTCCCCCCCCCAGCCCTGCTCCTGAGTGGGGAGGGGGCAGCCCCGTGGCCCACTCACCCGCACAGCTCCGGCAGATGACGTTCTTCTGCAGGGAGAGCTTGCGGGTGGCCCCGTTGTAGAGGTCCTCCAGGGTGACGGTCAGCAGGTGGACAGCCGTCTTGCCTGCGGAGGGAGAAGCCCAGAGTCCAAGGGCTGTTTGTGGGAGGGAGGGAGTGTGGCCTCCATGCCTCTCTGCCATGACGGAGCCCCGGGGATTTGGGCAGGATGGGGCTTGTCGTCGGCAGCCTCAGTTTCCAAGCATGCAAGCGGGGAGGCAGCCATAGCAGACCCCCCCCCCTCGGAGAGCCTGCAGCCCCACGGGACACAATCGGGGCACACCTGGGGGAGGGGGGTTTCCAGGAAATCAACCCCCCTCCCTGCACCTTCTGGGCAGCAACAGGGGTGGGAAGGAGGAAGCAGGGGGATCGGGGTCTTCTCCCAGGTCCTTTGCCTTCCCCACCCCACACCCCATCCAAGAAAGTTCCCCCCCCCCAGCCCACCTGCCCTACTCGCGGCCGAGCCCCCTACCTCTCCTCTCCACCCGGGGGCCCTGCGTGCGGCCCCCTCCTCCGAAGAACAGGTCAAAGATGTCCATCGGGGGCCCAAAGCCGCCCCGCCCGGCTGCGCCGCCCTCCTTCATGGCCCGCTCCCCTCCTCGGTCGTAGACGGACCTCTTGCTGGGGTCGGAGAGGACCTCGTACGCCTGCGAGATCTGCTTGAACTGGGGAAGGCGGGAGAGGGAGGCTGAGACCAAGCCCACCACTGGCAGAAACCCACCCCCCCTTGCCGTGCCCGCCTCGCTCTCCCCCACCTACCCGCTCCCCCTCGCTGGGGTTCTTGTCCGGGTGGTATCTGAGTGCCAGGCGCCGGTACGCCCGCTTGATCTCGTCCATGGTAGCACAGGGCTTGACACCCAGCAGGTCGTAGTAGCCGGTTTCCTTCACCATCTTTCCTCCGGAGTGGGCCCTACGGGGGAGGGGAGGCCGTTGGTGTGGGGCAGCTCCCAGCAGGTCCAGCCAACGAGGCGATCAGTCAGACAGCCACGAGGCTCCTGGCCCCATCGGACGGCCCCACAGACGCGGAAGGAGCTGATCGGAGGGAGGGGAAACAGGAGGACCAGCAGCCTAACACTGTCCTGGGACGACTCGGCCGGGTTTTCTCCAGCAGCACCAGCAGCAGCAGCCGCCGTGAGTCTGCCGCTCGGGCCCTCCTCCGCCCAGCCTGCCTGGCGGACAGCTTAGTAGCCTGGCAAGGGAACCGGAGCTGGGCGTGGGGCTGTGTCAGCATCTCAAGGCGTTCATTAGCCGGCCTGCCCCACAGGATGAGCGTGTGTGAGCTTCCAGCCTCACAGGGCGTGGAGGGCAGATGGAGGAGGTGGCGGGCACACCGGCCCAGCCGGCTCGGCCTGCCCTACTTTCCTCGGCTCCTTCTCGGCAAGCCCAGGGGAGCCCCCCTCGCCCCCAAGGAAAATCACGGCTTCCCTCCCCCCTCCTTCGCCCCCTCCAGCCCCTCCGCCTGTTTCCTGGGTCCCTGTTGGGTCCCCAAAGAGTTTCTGGGAGGGGTCCGAAGCCTTTCTGGGGGCAGCAGAGAAGGCCAGGAGCCCCTCCCTCCTCCGTCCCCAGGCAGCCCTGCCGCCCCTTGTGCCCACCTGCCCCACAGCCGCTTCCCTCCGGAGCCCTGGCAAGACGGTCCACCTTCTCCGGAGGCCGAAAGAGCCCGGTTCCCTGGAAACCCACGAGGCTGCCCGAGTGAACCGTTTCTCACCTAGAAATCTCCCCGGTGGCAACTTTGTGGGCTCTGCCAGGCAGCCAAGCGCAGGGCGGGGGAGGAGACGCACTCACCGCCACCACCGACAGGGCGGCTCTGCCCCGTCAGCTCTTTCGGGAGCTGGGAACTCCTTCGCCCCACCGCGCCCAAGCGGCCGGGGCCAAAACAAGCTCCTGATGCCGAGGGGTGCCCCGCCGTCAGAGGAATGCGGCCCTCCCCACCTCAAAGGAACCGCCGGGAGACCTCTACGCACAGCCCTGGGCAGGCTGGCACGAGACGGGCTGGCACGGGAGGCTGGGCAAGGGCTGCCCCATGCGCCAAGCGCTCGCACACTGACGCACGCATCCGCCGCAGAGGGACCCGTCCCAGGGCAGCCCCCCCCCTGGCAGCCACTAAGAGCCTCTGGGTCTGCTAAATCCGGGCACCAGGCGAGGAGTCAGGGGTCACACGCAAAAGCCTCACCTTCCTCCCCCCCCAGAGGCGTCATTGTCACCCTTCCAAATAATGATGGGTTGCGGAGTGAGTAAGAGGGGGGAGGAAACGGCCTCCCTCCAAAGGAACTGGGGGGGCTGCAGGGTGTCCTCTGGCTCAAAGTTAAAACAGCAGTGAAGAGAGTGGGGCCGGTCCTCACACTGACGACCACTGCAGCCTCCCCCCCCCGCCACAACTCAGATGCTTGGCAACCGGAAGGCCGGTTGCAGTGGGGGGGGGAGGGGAGGTGTCATGAGATTCTCCCTGGGGATCGATCTGTGATTGTCATGTGATTCACCGGACAACTGTGAGGGTAAAGGGAAACTTTGGCTCCCATGGTGGTTTTGTAAGGGGGGGGCTACCTGTTGTTAGCCCCCTCCCCTCTCTCCCCCCCTGGGCTCCCCCTCTTTGGAGGCTCCTCCGGGGGAGATGGGGGGGGCTGGATGGGAGGGGCTGGGGGGGGGCTCCTAAGTGAGCAGCAACCAACTCCGCTCCCAGCTGGCCTTTGATCTCCTGGTGGCCCCCACTCCCCCCACCCGCTTCCCAGGAGTGCCGCTCCCACATCAAAGCCAGGAAAGCCTCGCATTCAGGGCTTTTTCTTCCCGCGACGCAAAGGTGAAGCTGCCCGGATTCCCAGAGGAGACGGAGGGAATTCCGCCTCGCTCGGCCGACGGACGCTCCGCACCTCCGCCCCCCCCCCACCGGCTCCTCTTGCCCAAGCGGTCCGGCCGCCGCTCCGCCCAGCCCGGGGAAGCGTCCGTGGTCCGCTGCCAGGCGGGAGGCGCTCGGGGAGATCCGCGCAGCCCCCGACGGGCTCCGGCTCCCCTTCTGCGCTGCGCCGCGCTCGGCCCGACGGACGGACGGAGCTCCTGGGCGGGTCCCGGGGACGCAGGCGGCACCCCGGCTGGGAGATCCCCGCCAGGCTCCCCGCGGCTTCCCCGGGGCGGCTCCTCCCAAGACCCCCGAGGGACCCCCGCCCAGCCCGGCAGAAGCTCTCCGCCAACCGGGCGCCCCCCGTCCGCCCCGTCCGCCCAGCCGCCCCCGGGGACAGGCACGGGCAGCGCCGCCCCCAGACCGGCTGCGGGACTCCCGACGGCGCCCCCCAATCCCCCAGCCCCCTCCCGCCCTCGGGACTACATTTCCCATCCTCCCCAGCAGGGACGGGACGGACCCCACAACACTCACCCCGCCCGCTCGGAACTCTCTGGAATGGCGGCCACGCCCCCCTGTGCCCATTGGCCAGCCTAGCTTCTCCCGAGGAGGCCCCGCCCCTTCCCCCCCCAACCCGTCTGGGGGAGGTTCGTCTCCATTGGGCCGTTCTGGCGGGACGGCAATCCGCCCGGTGACGTCCATGTAGTCGCCTTTGATTGGGCGAATGTGAAGCGCTCCGGCTACTCTGATTGGCCGGGGTGAAGTGAGGGCGGAAGTAGCGCAAAGTTTTCCCTTCCGCGCCTGTAGATGCATTCCAGAAGTTGCGAGTTTCGGGATTTTCCATTGAAGAAACGGGATTTTGGCCCTGGGGAAGGAAGGAAGGATTTGCTTTCTAAAGGCATCGGGGATCAGGAGGAGGAGGAGGAGGCTCTGACCTCCCAGAGTCATTCGCTGGCTGGGGAATTCTGGGAGTTGAAGTCCGGACATCTTCAAGTTGCCAAGGTTGAGAAACACTGCCATAGACAGTGCTGTGTCCAGTTTTCCCTCTGGTCCGTGCCTGACAGACACGCTGCCGAGCCCTGATTGGCTGAGGAGAAACTGGTGCCCCTATATAAGGAGCTGTCAACAGCCTGGCAGCTGCTGCTCCTCCTGTTAGCCGAGCAGCCGCACTGGCTGCCGAGCGAGCGCTTTCGGTTAGCCTTCACGGAAGGTCTCGCCTCAGGCTGTAAGTCCCCTGGCGCTGGGACATAACAGCTGGCGACGAAGGTGGGATCGCGATCCCGACCTGAGGAGAAAAGAGCTGACCAAGGAAGTCACTGAGCTGATCTGTCACTGAAAGAGCTGAAGCTGCTGTCAGCGACGAGACGTTGCCTGACGAAGAATGGCGCCCTCGCCTGTTTCTGCCGCTTTTAAGCCCACAGAACAGCCACTGTGGGAGATTTTCTACTTAGAAAAACCCGAATGGTTCCTCAGGGCTGACGACGGCGGAGGTGTCATGGGGGGAAAGGCTTATTCCCCCTCCTCTTGTGGGGATGAAACTGCTAAGGATTGGATGGCTCCTCAGAAACCGCCTGCTGTCCCTTGGGAAGTCCTAGTAGAAAACTGAGGGAACCGCTGTCCTCCTGTCCCCTCTGTGGTGGCCAGAAAGACCTGCCTTCTGTGAGAGGAATCAGTATAAGAGGGAGAAGCCATGGAAGCCTTCCTATCTTCCCTCAGAGCGGCTGCCTTTGCTCACTGTGAATGGGAGAGTTGGGGAAATGCTCTGAGGGACAGATTGTGAGGTGGCACCAGAGGCTTAAGGTGGCGACGCCACTTACTGACTAAAACGGGACTTTCCCTTCAATGGGCTCTTGACAAGACTAGAGCAGCCGAACAAATCTTCCTCAGAGGTTCAAACGATAAATAAACGCTTCACATTTTCCCGCCAAAACGGAGGCTGCCCCTTCAAATGCAGCAGACACAGCAGAAGAAGTCGGGGAAGATGAAGTCCACTTCCTCAAATGACCAAGTGGCAGAAGAGACAAACAGCCAGCCCAGAATACCTGCCTAAGCTGTGGGGGCAACACCTGAGGGCTTCAGGCACCTTCTGCCGTCCTGACTGCTTACGATGTGGACGGAAGGGCCGCCTGGCTAAAGCGCGCAGAGCCCCACACAGCCAAATTCCAGGCCAGTAGGCAAGACATCTAAAAAACCCACTTCTTAGAAATAAAAACGGGGGAGAGGATTGCTCTATGATGCTAAACTATAGCTATCCGCCTGAAACAGTCATTGGCAATCCGTGATAAGAAAAATTTTATTACTGTCAAATTAGAAGGGCCTCCGTGTGGAATGGAGGTGGACACAGGTTCTTCCCTGATGTCCTGGCAAAATATTAAGAAAGTGGTTCCTAAATGGTCAAAAACCAAAACTCAACCAGCCCGTTACTCAACCAAGGGAGACTCGTTCCCATTCTGGGTACCTGCCCATTCCACGTGCAGTATGGAAACTTTTCAGAGAACAATCTGAAATATTCTTTAACAACTATGTGGAGTGTTATTTCCTAATGATAAAAATATTGGCTGCATTTATCACGCGTCTGCTGCCCAAATCCCGGTTACATTCTCCGTCAGTAATGATAGTGATGAATATTACTGTTAAAAGAGGTTTGATCAGAAGCTGTTGCTTCCTCTGGAACCTCAGGCTGGGTGGGGTTTTCTGAGCAAGGGAGACGAGGAAAGAGATCTTCGGGCTGGCGATCCTCCTCTTAAGGGATCCAACAGATCCTGCCAGGGATTTCTCTTCTTTTGGATTTTCCCTGCTTTGCTCAGCCCTTCTGGGCACCACCAGGGGTCTCCCGGGCTCCTCGCTTGCCTTCCTCTGCTCCTAATCAGCGCCTTGCCTCACTTGGGCAGCTGGCTGAGCTCCGCAGCCGCTCAAAATACCCAGCCGGTGGCTGATAAGGGCCTGGGGGCCCCTCTGCCGCTCCTCCGAGACTGGTGGAAGGCAGGTGGCAGTGGCTGCCCGGGTTCAGGGGCTACCAGCTGCAGGGGAAGGGATCCCACCCGCTTCCAGCCCTTTGGAGAGCCAGAGGCTAATTTTCCAGCCAGCAAAGCCCCCCTCCCCATTTCCCCCTCCCCGCCAGTCGGCCTGTGGTTGTGAAGTGGGCCCGGATGGCGTGAAGTGCTTGGAATTTGCCTGGAGAACGTCAGTGGGGCTGAAGAGCCCTCCTAAAATAGGACTTCAGAAAAGAAAGCGGCTTTTAGCACCCCCAAAAGAAGAGGCTAAAAATAGGAGCGTTTTCCTTTCAATCTCCCTCCTTTTCATTTGTGGGTGGGGGGGGGGGATGAGTAACTCCCATCTGGGAGCAAAGGAGGAAAACAGGAAAGGGACTTCCAGCCAATCTCCTCGGAATAATGGCATTTCCAGGCCTTTTCTGAGCGGGAGGCATTACTCAGAGGCTGCCTGTGGCTGATGTCATCCCATTATCTGCAGAGGCTGCCAGCGGGGAGGGGGAGGGGGAGCCGGCCACCGGAGGAAGGGGGGAAAAGACTCACATTTTCTGGAGTCTACAGCCCTCCCCCTCCACCCACCCCCCCACTTTTCCCCAGCCCCCTCTTCATCTTTTGCTGAAGGAGAAAGAGGCATTCGGGAAACTCCTCACAGAAATCACGGGGCAGGGAGTTCCACAGGGGAACAAATTAACTTCAACCCAGCTATCTCTCTGGGTGGGGTTGGCGGAGCGGCTGCAGCCAAAGCAGGACCCCCGGGGATCCCCCAAAGGGCCAGGGGGAGACGCCTTCAGGTCTGTCCCTCCAAGGAACTGAAGCCAGGAATGGGGGGGGCTTGTCCACCCACCCTGGATCTCCGTTCCCCTGTGCATCTGCGGAGTTTCTTTCCTGTGTGTTTGGGGAGGGGGCTCACCTGCAGGGCTGGAGGGGCACAAAATCACTGCAGGAGGAACCAAGGAAAGCATCCCTCTAACCACACGCGCACACACACACACACTGAAACCGGACCCTGGCAGACAGTTGGCACCAGCTGGTGTGAAAATAAACTCTGATCCTCCCCTGGGCGAGCCTTGGATTCCTCTTGGCTGCAAGCAGGATTTGGGAATGTTTGCAAGGAGCTGGCCCCTGGGGAGGCTGGGCGGGGGTGGGGGCTGAGGAATGAGGCCGGCTGGGACCGGAGAAGGACCAGTGATGGAGGCCCTGGGGCTTTCTGGAGGAGGGGGCCTGCTTGCCACCTGCCCCGGCTGATGGGATCTCCTTCTATGGGCTGCCAAGGGGTCTCCTGGCCTGAGCCCACCAGCTGCCTCCCTGATGAGAAGAATCCCCCCCCCGCAGTGCCAGGACCCTTCACCTGGGCAGGGCTCCCTTGGCTTTGCCCCCCAAGAACACTAAGAGGGCCTCAGCACAAACACACACACACCCTGCTCCCATGTCCCCCGCAGGGAAATCGAGGAGGTTCCATCACCACAATGAAGCCCCCGGATGGGTATTTGTGCCCCAGGCCGCAACAGGTGCCCGGAGCCCCCCCGTGCTGCTCCTCTGCTTCTCAGAGTCTCCTCTGCCCAATGGCAGGGTGCCAAGCGCAGGCTCGGATGTATCTCGTGCCCAGCTGGCAAACTCACCTGCTGCCCTGGGAGCAGAGAGGAAACTCTGGGCTGGCCAGTCAATGGACCTGCCCCCTTCCAGCCCCCCCAATGGGCCCGTTGCCCACTGCCCACTTCCAGGCTCCAAAGGAAGCCTCAAAACAAGCTGGCTGGAGGCAATTCTGGAACCCCCCCCTTTTGCCCCTCCTCTTCTTCCCTCTGGCTGGATTTTAATTACAGGCAAAGCACCGTATTTACCGCTCTGGGAACGGTTGGCGCCAACTCAGCTCCTTTGCCGGTTGCCCTGACACCCCCAGGGGCCCCCGTGGCAAACCCGGCAATTTTGGGGTCCTGTAATGGGCACCCCCTCCCCTCTTGGAGGGTCGGCTGTGGGGGTGAGGCAGGCAGGAGGTTTCTCCCCCTCCCAGTGGTCGTTCATGGCAGCCCCCAGCTGTGTGGAATGGTCCCCTGGGAGGGAGCCCAATGCTGGCCGGGCTGCTGTGCGGCCTTCTCTTCCTGGCCTCCGGTCAGAGGTGGAGGGTCCCCCGCAGGGGCTGGGGGGGGGGCAGCAGCATCTACTCCCTGCTTCCATGAAACCCGAGTGCTGGCGGCTCAGTTACCCCCTTGCTGTGACCCCTTCTTTGGGGGGGTGGGCTGCATTCCGGAGAGTCCGAATCCCCTCCTGCACGGCTGTCAAAGGTGAGGGGGGTCTCCTGTGATCTTGGCTGCCCCCTCCTCACTGCGTGCTTGTGCCGGGGAGGGGGCTGAGGCAGGCAGCAGCTGCAGACAGGCAGGGCCTGCGGGTGACCACCGGGCCGCCATCCTGGCAAATGCTTCTCTGCTGAGGGAGGGTCTCAGAATAGCCCTGGGGGCAAAGGACCCTCCTCGCCTCCTCTATGGCGCCACCCTCTGAATCCATGGCAGCGAAACCAGCTCCAAGGTTGCAGGGAGGGGGGCAGGGGGGCTGAGCAATCCCGCTACCCTCATGCTTTTCAGGAAGCCCCCACTTTGTCCAAGAGGTGGCCAGTCTCTCCCCCCCCCCAAGTGAGCCCTTCCTGGCCTCAGCACACAAATCAGGACCCCCCTTTGCCCCCCCCCTGGTCAGCCTCCCGAGCTGAACTTCTGAGCCAGCCTTTGTTCAGAGGTGGGAGGGGCCCCTCCCCCCAAGTGACTGGCTTCCCATTGACTGCAAGGGGGGGATGGGGGGACAGAACAATGGGCAGGGAGGGGGGGAGGGGAAGCCCACCCACAGGTCCTTCACAGGCTCCATTCCACTTCATTCCCCCCCCTCCTCCTCCTCGGCCTCCCAAAAAAAGGAGAGTCTGCTTGGCCCATTTTGCTGCCTCGCAACCAGCCGGCAGGTGGGATGGGGGGGGGGGTCCTATGCGGCCACATTGCTCCATTGTTCCCTGACTTGGGGGGGTGGGTGGGGGGCAAGGGAGACTTTTCAGGAATGGAGAGAAAGCCAGCTGACCGAGGGTAGCAGACACAGAAACGGGCCCGGGCACAGCAGTGGCGAGTGGGTGGCAAGGCATTTTGGGCAGCCAGGATCTGTGCCCGGTTCTCCCCAGCAAAGCTTGAGCTGCGGGAGGCACAAGACTCTACACACACACAGACACACACACACACAGAGCCTTACGCCCTGCGGATGTTGAGCCGTTGTGCTGAGTGAGGTCATTGCTTTGAGGCTATTCCTGCCCCCCCTCTCTCCCCCCTCCGTCCTTCCCAGCCCCCATTGAAAGAGGCCACCGAGAGCTCCTCATTGAATGGACCCTGGCCAATTGTGGCTGCAGACAAAGGAGCTGCACTGGGGCAGCCCAGACGGATCTGGGGGGGTGGATGAGGAGCTACCCCCGAGGGAGGGAGGGAGGGAGGGAGGGAGGAGCCGGCGTCCTTCCCATCTCCAGCACAGAGCCATGATGCTCCGCGGCTGCTGGAGGGACTTTCCAAGGCGGACCAGTGGCCGACTGAAGGGCTCAGCTGCAGGGGAGGGGGCTTCTGCCAGAAGGGATGCAACAGCCCGGCGTGGACCCTCTGAACTGAGGCTTCGGTATGACTCTTGACCTGCAGCAAGTGTGGGCAGGGGCCTGTGGGCATGCCCACCCACACCCCGCCTTACCTGGCCAACCCACAGCCACCACCCAGCCATTTCTGGGATCCGCCTAGCAAACAAGGACACCCCCCACCCTCATCCCTGCTTAGATGGAGTCACTGCTGGATTGGGGGCCTCAGGTCCAAAGTAACTCTGTCCCAGGCTGGGATGGATTGTGCTTCTGACCCCCGGGGTCTTCCCCCTTGCCCTCCCTGCCAAGCCACCAAGGTCTTGCATGCCACAGGTGCCCGTAGTTGCCAAGAGCCGGTGCCCCCTCCCACGGCAAGGGCAGCGCCAGAAGGAAGGCACCTGCTGGCACGCCTCTCTTTTCTCAGCCAGCAGGCCAAAAGCAGCCATGCCAAGGGCTCTGAGTCAGCTCTGGTTCCCGATAGAAGATCTTCCAACTGTGCGGCTTCAGCCCTTAAAAGGACCGGCTGGACCGGAGGACGGGGCTTCCCTGGCTTGGGAAGGGGCTCCTGGGCTGATGCAGCTAAGTGCCAAGCCAGCTCCTGCCTCCCAAGCATATCCAGCCTTTGGAAGGACCTGGGATCTATCGGGAAGTTTGGGGCAGAGCCCAACTCCCCCTCCTCCTCCTCCTCTTCCTCACCTGGCAGGAAACCTCTGGTCAGGCCCCGAGAGAGAGGAGGTCTCTGCCCCCTTGGCCAAGAGCTGGCAAAGGTTTTGGCCGCCGGTTCCTTCACCCTGGCATCCTTATCAGCCTCAAGTCCTCCCACCAGCCGCCTGGCCGAGGCCCAGCTCCGCTTTTCCCAGAGATCGCCCGGCGGCTGCCCTTTTCCACCTCTGAGGAACTCGGGCAGGAACTGCCAGGAGCCCTCGGAGGCCTGGCATGGCCTCGTTTTGCCAGGGCTACTGGTGGAAGCTTTGCCCCTGGAAAACCAGCCCACTGGGCTGTGTGTAGCCTGCTGTCGGTTTGCTGAACATTTTCTATTTTGAAGAATATTGTTATTTCCGCAGCTTGTTTTGTCTGTTAAAGTTTCTGGACCCTTTGGTTTGCCACGCTGGGCCAAATGGGAAGGAAGCCCCCCCTCCCACCTGCCCAGCCCTCCAGGGTGCGCTTCAGTGTTAAAAACAGGCACAAGGAGTGACGGGGGCAGAAACAGGTGGTGGGCTGTCCATTTTTGCCCCCCTCGCCCCCGTAGGGGGAGGGGGAGGCAGCCACATTTAACTTTCTCCCAACTCCTCCAAATATTTCTGCTCTGCCGGGAGCGGCTGGTGACTCGGCTGCCTGAGTGGCCAAAGGCATATTTTAAGGACTTCCATCACTTCCACCTCCTGGTCTTCGCTATCCAAGGGGCCCTTTTCTCTGCTTAGGCCCCACCAGGGGTCATCGGTCCTGCCCCGTCCAGTTGCTCAGGGCACCTGTTCTCTGCCGCCAGGAAGAATCTGCAAGAATTCTCCCCGTGGTGAAGGGAGAGGCCACCCACCCACCCATGGTTCTTCCCCCTTCCCCACCTGTTTACCCCTCAGTTATTCCTGTTAGGTATAATTACTGACTGTACAGTTATAGAGACTAACTTGATTTTGCATTTAATAACGGTGGCGCAATACTGGAAGGAGGAAGATTTGCCTCCTATTCAAGAATGGACATTAAAAGTAACAAACCTATCAGAGAGGGCTAAAATATCAGCACATCTCAAGGACCATTCAAACGAGAGATATTAACTGGAGTGGAGAAGATGGATTGACTATACTCAAAATAAATACGGGACTAAGAAATTCCAGATAGTTTATGACTGAAGAAACAAGGAATGATATAATCTGTTTAGAGTCAGCCTAGCAAAGAGGAGTTAAAGCTCAAATGAAAGATGATACTAACTTTAAGTTTATTTTAGAATATCTTTGTTAAAGATTTATACCCTGTATTGGTTCTGGGAAGTCGGGGGAGGGGGGGAAGGTTGGGGGGGTGGGGTTCGGGTGGGGAGGGCAGGGGGGGAGGTAAACATTTGTAAAAGGTTTTTTCTCTAAAATTTTCAATTAAAAAAATAAAGAATCTGCAAGAATTCTCCCCGTGGTGAAGGGAGGGGGCCACCCACCCACCCATAGTTCTTCCTCCTTCCCCACCTGCCTTGGCAGGAATCCCGGCTGCTACGCATCTCCCATTCGACCCGCAAAGCAGAGCTAGTAAAGAGAGAGGGGAGGGGGAGATTAGACAGAAAAATGTCTCTTCCGTGCGCGTATTAAAAATCATTTCATCCCTGCCTCTTTGTGCCCCGGTTTTTTTCCCAGTAGGGCCGATCATGGCAGCCACCTCCTTTCTCCCACGAAGGAACCCGGGATGAAGCCCGAAGAAGTGACGCAAAAGACAGACAGAGATTGTTCAGGATAAGAAATCATTTCCTTTATTAGCGTCTCAGAGGCACCGACTGGAGCTCAGGTGTTTTTTTTTTTAAATCATCCTAACTTCATTGCAGAAGGCACTGGAGTGCAGGGGGGGGGGAGAAATGATCCTGGAACCGGTTTCTGGAGCATCCCTCTCGGTGCCCCGTCCTTCGGTCTCCTCTGCGGAACCCTGCCCATGTTCTGAAGCTGGGCTGGGCTCGGGTGGGTGCTCGAACCCTTGTCGTTAAAAAGAGAGGAGGGGGGATCAAAGCCACACTTGGGGAAACACCTCTGCTTGGCTCTGCTCCTGTGCCCTGGCGGAGGCTCTCGGTGCTTCTGAGTTCAAGGGACCAAAACGCCCGCTAATTTCTCCCAGGGTTGTTAGATCGGCCCCATGCAGAAGCAGGGGCACTTTTGCCAACACGGGTGTCCTGACTCCCTCCCCCCCCCCCGAGATAAATGGTGAGTGGATAACGGGAATCCTGGGAAATCAAGGAGAGGAGACGAGAAAGGGAGCAGCATCAGATCAGGTGTTCCTAAATTAAGGCACTGGCATGTTACAGGAGCCACTCTCGGAAAGAAATCTCCCTCTGGATCCATGGGTCTCAGCCTCGGCAACTCCAACTCCCAGAATTCCCCAGCCAGCAGGCTCTAGGGGGGGGGGAACTCTGGGTGTTTCTGCAGCCAAAACGCAGACTCTGCCCTAGCTGAAGCGCTTCTGACCCAGACAATGGCGGGGAGGAGAGGGCGTCGTAAAAGTTTCCTGGGAAACAGCTCCAGAGTGCCTCCCTTAGAGAAATAAGGTAGGAGACTGGATCAGACCACGCAGCTCGTTTCCCTGCTGGGCAGAACTAGAGCACAGAGGAAACGTTTCATTTTCTTTAAAAAACAAAAACACCACAGTTTTGCCAAATTGCTGGTTACACTTAAGGCGAAGACAAAGGCTATCAGACACGGCCTTTTTTCTTTTTAAAAAAAAGTGTTTTAAACAAAATCTACCATGGAAAACGTTAAAGGGCTGAAAATGCTGTCTACCCAAGCATTTGATTGTCAATGGGGCTAACTCAAATTTGGAGGGAAGGGAGGAAGGAAGGAACAAAAAAAGGGGAAGAAATGGTGGGTCTGAGAGAGGAGGGGTGCGTTTAACAGGAATTACTCTGTTTGTCACCGGCTGGGATTAATGGCCCAAGGGGGAACCTTTCAGTCGTCTTCTGAGGGCTGGAGATCCAGGTCCCCTTCCGGCCGGAATTCCAAGGGTTGGCGCCGAATCTCGTCCCCGAAGAGGAAGGGCATGGGTTCCAGGTTGGCATCCTTGCCTCCTTTCACACAGGTCTTCTGCCGCAGGTCACCCAGGATGTCCTCATCTAGCAGCTCCTGGTCCAGCGAGACCTTCTCGAGAACCTCAGGGCTGGTGCCTCCACTTCTAAACCCTTCTTCACCGGCTGGGACTGGGGGTGGACTCTGGCTTAAGGTCTCTGCCCTGGGGGGGCTGTCCTCTGGGCAGAACTGTGGGGCGATCGTCACTTCCTTGATGAAATCCTCATCTTCAGGAGGGGGGTCTGCCTTGCCCTGCCCAAGGCCGTTGAGAAGTTCGCTTGGGAACTCATCCAAGATCGGCTCCTCCTGAAGCCCGTTAGCCTGGCTCTCCCCCGACGGGTGGGCTTCCCTCGGGATGGGAGGAGAGCCTTCCGGAGCTTCTGTGGGAACCTGGGTTGATCCCCGGTCCAGATGTGCAGGGGGAGCATAGGGAGACCTTTCTTCTGGGGAGCGCTGGGCCTCCTTGCCCGGCCCTCCCAGCTCCTCCTCAGCAGCCTTCATCAACTCTTGGTTGAACTCCAGAGCTTGTTCTACAATTTCCAGAATGTTGGGGTCTCCCTTGCTCTCTAGAGGAAGACCCACCAGGTCCTCCTCTGGGAACCTCTCAGGGGAGCCGGTTCCTGGGGGATCTTCCACAGCCACAAATTTCTGCTGGATCAGATCTTCTGCGTCGAAGGCATGGAAACATTCGTCCTCAGAGGGTCCCAGCGTGTCGGATTCCACAGCCCCATCGCCCTCCAGCACTATTTCTCCCAAATCAGTGACGCTGGTCAGGGGTGAAACCTTTGCAGGGGCCACATCCGGAGGCTCTTGGTCACTAGATGCCAAGGGCCCCTGATCTTCCTCCTCCTCCTCCTCCTCCTCCTCTTCCTGCTGGGTATAGCTGGGGTCGCAACCGTCCGCTGGGGACCCAAAGCCATCGCCTGGCTCTGAAGGAAGCTCTGTGCCCACCTCTTCCGTGGGGACCACTGGCCCTTTGGCTGCCTCACCCTCCTGCCAGGGGTCTTCTTCTGCCTCCAGGCCAGGGGCCCCTTCCAGGTCTTCCTGCTCAGCTTCTCCGGGGCCCCGATCCTCCCCGTCTGCTGTGAACGGCTGTCTTTGGATCACAGCTTCTGCCGAACCCTCCGCGGCCAGAGGCTCTTCTGAGCAGGGCCCGTCCTCCTGTGGACTGCAGCCCCTTTCTCCCCCTGGGGGGCCTTCCTCCCCTCCGTCTCCCTTGACCAGCAGAAGGCTTGCAGTGTCTTCTTCTAAAAGGGGGGCCTCTTCTTCCCTCTCCAAGGAAGGCAGGGATGGAGCCCCAGGCATGGTCAGCGCATGGTCTGAAGCCAGCTGGCCTGGCAAGGTCTCCCCTAGCTGGACATCCTCCTCCCCAGTCCCACCTCTCTCCCTCGGGCCATTTGGGAGGAAGTCTGAATGTCCAAGGGTCTCCTCAGTCCCCGAATCCTCCTCCCTGTGAGGAATGGAGTCTTCTGCAGGTGCCTCGGCCAACTCTTGGCCTTCCTCCGGCCAGGTGGTCTCTTCCCTGGAGGGGTCTTCAGTCTCGAGTGGCTGCTCTCCTGCCTGGCGATCGTCCAGCCCCCGTCCTTTGTCTTCGGAGTCCTCGGGCCCCTCTTCCTTCTTCTGCAGCAAGTTCTCGGCCACCACAGCACCACATACCTCTTCCATCTGCAGGACCTCCATGAGGTCTTCACTTTCTGGCCCCCCAGAGGTTGTCACCAAGTCTCTTTCCTCCCAGTTGCTCCCTTCGGCTTGCAAGGGGCTCTCTGGGAGCCATCCTCCTTCTCCTCCTCCCTCCTGTTCCTCCAGGCCTCCTCCTCCAGCCACCTCCCTTCTCTGGTCTTCCCCAAGGGTCTCCTGCAGCTGGAGGATGGCCGCGTCCTCTCCGGGGACGGTCGCACCCAGTTCCAAGATACTTTTGGGTGCCTCCAAATCTAAGTAGCCTTCGGCCTCCATGGTCCCTTCATCTCCTCTGTCTTCTGTGGGAAGAGGCCCGTCAACATCTCCTCCCTTCTCCTCTTCCTCCTCTTCCCTGCTCTCGGCCCCCTTTGGCTCATCTGCCAAGAGGCCGTCTTCATCTACGGCAGGACCTGAGCTCTGAGGCAGGGCCTCTTCCGTGGCATCTGGACCCTTCCCCTCACCCTCTGGCAGAGCAGAATCGGCCTCGTGAAGAAGCTCTTCTCGGCTCTCAAAGGTCTCTTGCTCCTCTTCCGGGAAGAGCGTTTTCTGGTGGTCACCCGCGGACAATGCCGTATGGGTGGTGGTTGACCAGTCCTCTTTGGCTGGGCTTCCTTGCACCTCCAGGGGCTCTGCCTGCAGACCACCCTGGTCGTCTTCCCTGGGGGGCTCCCTTTTCTCGGAGAGATCCTCTGGGCTGAGCATCTCCACCTCTTCAGCCCCTCCATAGACCTCCTCCGTGTTCCCTTCTGGGGCTCCTTCGAGGATATCCGTTGGGGGGCCACCAAGCTCCCAGCCTTCCTGGCTGCTGTTCACATGGGCATCTGCCTCCGTGGCAAACTCCGACTTCTCAGCTGCTTCTCCCACTGCGTTGCCCAGCGTCCCCCCCAATAATGCAGGCAGCTCCTCCTCCTCCTCCCTCTCCTTCCATTCTGGAGACCCGTTTTCTTCGTCGGCCTCTCCAGGGAGCAAATCTTCTCCTCCTTCCATCCTTTCTGCCCTCGGCAGTTCTGCTCCCAGGGCCAAGGGGGCCTCTGCCTCCAGGGCCCCCCAAGCCTCTTCAGCTCCCTGCAGCTCAGCCCAGGCCTCCTGCCCACCGTTGGCCTCTGCAAAGTCTTCACAGACCTGGAACTCCTCCAGGGGGTCGGTCGGTTGTCCCCCTCCTCGGTGGTCTTGCTGGGCCTTCTCCAGCCCCTCGGTGCTGCTCAGGGGAAGGCCGTTCTCCTCCCCCAGGGAGGAAGAGCTGTCGGAAGAAACACCTGCTTGGCTCTTCGCCGCCTGGAGCAAGCTGGGTTCCAGGTGGGTCTCTCTGGGCCTCACTTCCTGGATGGCCGTTTCTACGGCTTCGGTAACCATCTGGCTCAGAAAAGGCCCGTCTAGGACTTCTCTCTCTGCTGGCGGCTGACGGCTGAGCTGCCTCTCTTCTTCCTCCTCCTCCTCCTCCTCCTTTTCTCCAGAGGCTTTTTCTTCCTCCTCTCCCCTCCCTTCAGCCTCCCTCTTCACTTCCTCTTTGCTCTCCTCTCCTCGGCCCAGGCTACCTGGGGACCTCCCCGAAGCCTCCTCCTTCACGGAGTTGAAAGCCAGCGGGGGTCGGGGGCAGAAGACGGACTGGGCCAGGAGGCTCTCCGAGTGGGTGACCGTCACCCTCTGGCTGTGCTGGGAGGAGGAGTCCAGACGGAAAGCGGACGGCTCCTTGGGCGGAGGCAACAGCCCATCGGGGCTCTTGGCGGCCTGGGAGTGCCGGAGGGAGGCGTTGGCCTTTTGGAACTCCCTGGCTGCCGAGCTCGGGGTCTTGGCCCCCCAGGAGGGCGACTCGACTTTGCTCTGGAACCCCCGAAGCTTCGGGAGAGGGGCAGGGCTGGGCCGGACATCCCGGCTCCCCAAGCGGCCCCGATCCACCGACGGCCCCTGCAGCCTGCTGAGAGTTGATTCGGTTGTGACATCTGCAAGCAACAGAAAGGGAGAATGAGGCACGGCTGCCTGGTTCAAGTGGAAGCAGAGAATCCCCCAAGCGGATCTGCCCCACTTTGTCCCATCTGTGGAGGGGGAGCAGAGCCTCTCCGCAAAGGTCTGCACAGCATCCTGAGGGGAGGAAGGGTTCCTCCCCCCCCCCCAACAGCCATGGGTTTATCTGGCCGCCCCCCTTTCTGAAAAGTAGCTCAGGGCAAGCCACATTTTCCTGCCAGAAGCAGAAATTATGAGGGGGGTGGCTGGATATACAAACTGGGAGTTTGCTTTCTGGCTCAGCAAACTTCCCCGGCTGAAAGGCAGCTCTGTAGGGGGAGAAGGTGGCCCAGACTTCGGTGGCTCCAAGCCCCCTCCCCAGGCCTACCTCTGAGCCCCCTGGCCAGCTGGAGATCCGTTGCCGGCAGCTGCAGCCTGGTGCTCTCGGCTTCCAGGAGGGTCCTGCAAGACAGAGAGGGAAAGGGGGGAGTGGGAGGCACTGGGGGCTATTTCTGGTGGGTTATTCCTGGCCTCCTGCAGCTGCCTCCTCGGCCAGGCTTCCCTCCGCCTTCCCAGCGCTCGGAGGCTCCCCCCACCTCCCCCCCCCGCGAATCAGGAGGGGGAGGGGGCTCGCAGGAGCAGGATGGGGGTGACATCATGCGAGCCTGCTGCTGCCCTCCCTCCCTCCCTCGCTTACCGGCAGCGGGGCCATTCTCATGCTAATGCGCAAGACCCCCGCTCCCCCTCCTTTTGTGTGGGAACCGTCTGGGGAAGGCGGAGGGCGGGTGGGGGGGGCAGAGGGAGGTTCCCGTGAGATTCTGCTTCGGGGCGCGGGGTGGGGGGGGGGAGAAGCGAGGCCGTCTGGAAGGAAGGAGGCGCCTTTGCCCAGGCAGAGACCGTCGCGCAGGAGAAAGAAGCGGCTCGGGGGCCCTTCAGTTGTGGGCGGGGGGCTTTAGCTGCCCCCCGGCCTTATTCCGGAGCCTCCCGCCCTCTGTGCGGCCGGGGGAGCTGCGGGGGGGGGCGCCCCTCACCTGTAGGTGGCCACTTCCAGGCTGAGCGACATTTTCAGGTGCATCAGCTGCTGCCGATCCTCCAGCACTTGCGAGATCTGGCCGCGCAGCGACTGCTTTTCCTCCTCCAGCGCCTCCAGGGCCATCTGTCCGGCAGAGAAGGAGACAGCGGCGCGGTCAGCAGCCGTGGCCGTCCCGGGGGAAGGAAGGAAGGAAGGAAGGAAGGAAGGAAGGAAGGAAGGAAGGAAGGAAGGAAGGAAGGAAGGAAGCGGGGATGCTTCAGGAGGCCCCCAGGACGGTCCAGCTGGGCTCTGGGGCAGGACCCCCTCCACCTCCTCCCCCACCGGCAACTGCAGGGAAATCCCGCGTGTCTGGCATGCGAGTGGGTGTGGCAGCCCCGCGCTCCATTTTCAAGCAGGGCCCCAAAAAGTCTTTTGTTCTGCTCCAGCCTGGAATCCCGGCCGGGTCCACACACACGAACAGGGCGTGGCTCCCCCCTGCTGAGCTTGGATGCAAAGAATCTATTTGGGGGGGGGAACGTCTGATTTTCCCAGCTGCGCCCCCCCCCCCTTCAGTGTTGGAAGGATAAGAAAAGTTGAACACAAACTTTCTTTTCTTTGAAAACATTTCTGATTTTTTGGAAGTGTCCCTTCCCAGCCTCCCCACCCCCGCCCCCCCTGCAGTCAAGGGCTGTATGGAGGTGGGTGGGATTTGCATCTGCCAAGGAAATCTGCGATTCTTTCCAGAAAAGGCACTCAAATGCGCCCCCCCCCCGAATTAGTGGGTCCTTCACATCCAAGCATCCTATGGCTCCGGAGACAGCCCAACACCCCCCCCCCCAGGAGTCTATGAATGGAGGGGGCATCCTCTGGGGGAGCAGCCTTCACAAGCCAATGTGTGATTCCCACCAGCCTCTCAGCTGCCCAGCCCCAGCTGCTGGGTCTCATCCAGATGCCAAGGGCTGAATCACAGCCTTGGTTGAGAGGAAATGCCAGGCGATGCTGCCCCGTTGCCAGCTACGTTCAGCTTCCTGCCTCCAAGCCCCTTTTCCAAGCTACCAGCAGCCCTCCAGGTGCCACCAGCCCACTCTCGGGACAGCTGCCCACCTGTGACCCCAGCAAGTGGCCATTAGGAGCAGTGCTGCTCCCAAAGGCACCCCAGGCAGGCAGGCAAGCGGGCGGGTGGGCATCCCCAAACCCTGCTGGACTCAGCGGGGGATAGAGACCCCAGACCCACCTGCAGCTTCTCGGCGTCCCCCTGCTGCTGAGCCCACTGCTGGGAGAGGCTCTCCTCCAGAGTCGTCTTCCGGACCTTCAGGCCGGCCAGCTCCTTCTCCAGCTGTTGCAGCTGCAGCTGGCTCTGCCGGTTGCGCTCGGTGGCCTTCCAAAGGTTCTCCTTGGCTTCGCAGAGGGAAGCCTCCAGCTGCGAGACCTCCACCTTGTAGGTCTCCACTGCTCCTTTCCAGATGTTGGTGAGCCTCTTGGCGTAGTCTTCCACTTCCACCGGCTGGAAGCAGGCGGGGGCCGCCCGGAAGCCGTCCAAGCGGTGGGAGAAGCTGGTCATCTCCTGGTCCAGCCTCAGCAGCTCCTCTTGGTGGGCCTCCACCAGCTCTTCCACCTCCTTCTCCAGCTGGGTGGCCTTCTCCCTCAGCCAGATGTGGGCCCGCTTCTCCTCCTCCATCTCCTTCTTGCTGAGCGACAGGAGCATCTTGGTCTCCTCCTGGGCTGCCCTCTCCCTCTGGCACCTGCTGGTCACCTGCTGGACCTCCTCGTAGAGGGAGTCCCTGGCCAGCTCCACCACACACTTCTCCTGGTAGGCCTGGTCCAGGGTGGCCCGGAGCGTGGCGACCTCCGCTTCGTACTTGGCCCTCCAGGGTGTCTCCACCAAGCCGCCCTTCAGGCCGTGGATCTCTGCTTTCAGCAGCTCGTTCTCCTCCTCCAGGAACTTCACCCTGGCCAGGTAGGCCTCCAGGCGCTTGTTGAGGTCCCACATCTGGAGGGACTCCTCTCCCAAGGACCGCGAGGAGGAGCTGAGGAAGCTCTCCATCTTCCAGGCGCCTTTCGGAGGCAGAGTCCAGCTGAGAGAGAGAGAGCAAGGCCTGCCTAGCGGAGGAGGAGGCTGACTGGTGAACGAGGGCTGGGCAGCTCCGCACTGCTATTCATATGGAGGGGAGGCTCCTGGCCAAGGAGGCTGGGCTTAACACCTCCCCCCCCCCCACATCGCCCGAGAAGAGCAGCCCATTCCTCCTCGGGAAGCTGGGTGGGAGGAAAGGAGCCTTGGAAATGCATCCTCCCCCCCCCCGCAGCTGCTCCCCCCTGGCGGTGCCCCCCCCCAAGAAAGTCAAGAGGCTCCTCAACATCTCCCTGGTAGGGGGGCTCCCCAAGTTGCCTCAACGTCTTGCTTCTCCCCCCCACCTCCCCCGTGCCACTCCCCAATTTCCTTCTGAATCCACACCACCATGCGCCCATGGAAGTGGGGGGGGGGAGAGACCCTCTAAAATACGTGGGGCAGAAAATGCCAAAAGAAGAAGAGCCGGAGAGTCTGAGTGGCACTCAGGCAGCTGTGCTGAGTTGGGCTCCAGGCAGGCTTTGGGGTGGGGGGGTTGGGGGGTCTCCCTTCTTCGCCAAATGCACCAATGGCATCATTTGGGGGGAGTCTTCGTTCTGTGCACCCCACATACATGAACGCTCCTGGTAAGAAAGGTAGGCTTTTAGGACAGAGAGAGAGAGACCAAAGGGGTCTTTGGGTGGAGGGGGGGATAGTGGATGAGGAGTTGGGTTTCCAAGGGGGAGGGGCTGGGCAGGATCCCATAGAAGAGGCAGGGAGCGTCCCTTGGCAGAGGGCAAGGGCGCCATCTGGTGGACAGAAGGGCCAAGGTGCAGCCAGGGAGGCCACCCATGGAAACTTGGGGGGGCACCTGTCGCTCCGGAATCTCCCCCTTTTCCTTTGGATCAGTTCTGTGCGAATCCAGCACCTGGGACATTTCTAGCGATGGGGCTGGAGAGCAGGAATCTTCCCCCTTTGCAAATGAAGGGGAGAGGAAGGCTCGATGGCGCAGAGACCATCCGCGGAGCCTCTCCAGGGCGGTTTCCAACTTTCTCTTCCTCACTGCTTCTAGCAGCCTTCTCTTTCTCAATTTCCCAGGGGTCCATATTTGCTGCCAGAACTCCCTTCAGTCCCCAGCCAAGGCCAGCCGAGTGGGCACCAGCGTTGCCCCTGGCATGGAACAGGGGCAGCGGGCAAGGATTGCTGGCTTTTGGGTAGCCCTTGCAGAATGCCGAGAAAGGTCCCTGGACTTTCTTGCTTTTCTTTGGGGACGTTTTGCTTCTCATCCAAGAAGCTTCTTCAGCTCTGAGTGGGTGGCGGAGAACGGAAGCGCAACCGTCCAGAGCAAGCCGAAGAGGCTTCTTGGGGGGTGAAGAGAAACCTCTTCAAGGAAAAACAAGAAAGTCCATTTGCCTCCTGAAAAAGCAGTTAATCCCCTGTGCTCCCCCCTCAGTGAATTGTTATGTGTGTGCGCGCGTGCACGTGTGTGTGTGTGCGAGCGGGGGGGGGGGCTATAAAGATTTTAATTTGTATACAAACGGGAGAATTGAAGGCAACTTTAGCTTTCAGGATCTGGCGACGTCTCTGGGGATGGAGAGAAGTTCCAGACCAGCCACTAACGTTGTCATGACTCGCAGGAAGCCCACCCCCCACCTCTTTCTGGGGGTCGCCAAGCCAAAGCCCCTCCCTCTTCTTTCGGGGTGCGCTTAAGAGAAGCCCCCCCCCCCACTCGCGCGGTGGCTCCGACAGCAGGAGACTTTCGAAAGCTTTATTAAGGGCAGGCGGGGACTTCAGCCTCCAGCAGCCGGCCGGAGATCAGGGAATCCAGCAGGGGCGCGTTCTGGCCTTCCCTCCGGGCAGCGCGCAGCGCGGGGGGCAACCAGGGAGGGCCGTCCTCCTCGTCCTCGTCGTCCTCCTGGTCTTCCACGGAGAGCTCGCGCGGGGGCACCTGGATGCCCAGCTCCGCCTCCACCCTCCACAGCCGGCTCCGCACTCGGCGCAACTGGCCGCGCAGCGTCTTGATGGAGCGGACGCACTCCTGGCAGCTCCGGTAGTCCCGCTGCCCTGCAAGGAGAAGAGCAGCCCGGGGGCTCCGCCAGCAGCCCCCACCCCGTCCCTACCACGCCACGCCCCGTCGGTCCCGGGGGCAAAGCGGAGGCTGCGCTTCCTGGAGCCGGAGCCATCCCGGGACCGGCCCGGAGGAGGCGCCCCCAGCGGCGGACTCACGGTCGTGGAGGTGGCGCGCCTGGCAGTCCAGGAAGGTCTCCAGCGCCTCGTGCAGGTCGGGCAGGTGCGGCGGCAGCGGCGGCGGGGCGGGCGGCGGCGGGGGCGCGGGGAGCAGCAGCAGGGAGCAGCCGGAGAGGGAGGCGGCGTCGGCGGAGAGCCCGGGGCGCCCGGAGGCCAAGGCCAACAGCTCGGAGGGCGGCGGCGAGGGGCGCGCGATGAAAGCGCCTGCCGGGGCAGAGAGCAGCGTCGGCCGAAGGGTGGGCAGGGAGCGGGAGCGGGGGGCGTGGGGGCGGCCGGCAGCCGCGCGCACCTTCCGTTTCCCGGCGCTGCAGGCGGACCTCGGCGCGGATGAGTCTCCGGCGGCTGCGGCAGATCTGCAGGCTGAGGGCGCGGAGGGCGCGCGGGAAGTCCCGGCAGGTGCGTCGGATCCTGAGCTCTGGAGCGGAGGAGAGCGGAGGGCAGGAGGCGGAGGGAGACGGGGGAGTGGGGGGGGGGTCAGCGGCCCCAGGAGCCCCGATACTTACGGCCCCGGAGGTACTGGCCCTGCAGAGACTTCAGCGCCTCCAGCCGCTCTTGCAGCGTCTCCAGGCTGAGCGCGGGGCCCAGCTCCCTCCCGACTGGCTGGGGGGCCGAAGGCGGCGGGGCGGCGAAGTCGAGGGAGCCGGAGCCGGAGGCCGGGGGAGGCGAAGGCGGCGGGGAAGGCGTTCTTGCTGCGAGGGGCGGGAGAAGCTGGTCGGTGAGGGCTGTCCCTTAGCCTCCGCAGGGAAGGATCGGTCCCCCCCCCCACCGGGGTTGCCCAGGGGGAGGGAGGGGAGGCTCGGAAACGGAGCCAACGCTCACCATCTTCTGTCTCCTCTCTCTTCTTGGGGAGGCTGCTGAGAGGACCAAGAAGGGTCAGCGGGAGCAGGCCAGGGTCCCCAGGGCCAAATGCCCTCCCCCAGCATCCTCTGGCTGGCCCTTGGCCCACCTGGAGGGGACTGCAAGACCCCCAGAGTTGCCCAGAAGAGGCCACGGAGTGGCAAGAACACAGAAGCCACGGAGGACTCTGGAGAGGGTTGGGAAACCCCTCATAAGAGTGGCTGGGTCCCCCCCCCCAACCCTTCCCCAGAGACCCTTCCCATCTGGGACAGGGCACATCTGATCTTCCAACCCAACCAGTCTCAAGGAGATGAAGATGCCAACTGCCTCCCGTGGGCCTGATCTGCTGGAGGGAGGTTGGGTCTCCCAGAGGCCACTCACTTGCGGTTGCTGTCACGACTGGGCCTGCGGGAAAGGGAGGGGGGGTGAGGGGGGTAGCTGCGTCCAGGGCACCCCTCTGGGGAAGGACAGGGAAAGAGGGCAGCCCAGCCCCACAGAATGGCGTTTGAGAGCAGCCTTGGGGGGGAGCAGCTTTCATCCCCGCCTGTTGATGTGTGCTTGGGAAGAAGGTAAGGGAGAGGGGCCCTTTCCCCAAACCCAGCCCTCCTCCAGCCAAGGGGTCCGTCTGGGGGTCCCATCAGTACCTGCTCCCTAAACAGGACAGCCAGCTTCCCATCCCGCGGCCGAGGGGGCCGCTCTGAGTTGTTATGCTGCTGCTGCTGCTGCCGCAGATTCCTGCCATCTCCAGGAGGGGGGGGGCGGCGGATTCCGAGGCTTTGTGAGGTCAGAGCTGTCACCTCCTAGACCCCCACCCTCCAGGGCCCCCCTCCAAGAACTCTGCTGATGGGACAGGCAGGCAGAGATCATAGGAGAGACGGGGGGAGCCCCACTTCAAACCTTTCCAGAATCTCTGGCAAAGTCCTCTTTTAGCCCCAACAGCAGCGCTTAAAAGACTTCTGTGCTTTTTCAGCCCCCCTTGAAGAGGTTTACAGAGTCAGCCTTTCGCCCCCAACAATCTGGCTCCTCGTTTGCCCCCCCCCTCAGAAGGACGGACGGAGGCCGAGTCAGCCGGTGAGATTTGAAGTGCAGCTAGCAGTCAGCAGAAGTAGCCTGCAGTTCTGCACTCTAACCACCGAGCCACCTTGGCAATAGCAATGGCAATAGCAGTAGACTTATATACTGCTTCATAGGCCTTTCAGGCCTCTCTAAGCAGTTTACAGAGAGTCAGCATATTACCCCCAACAATCTGGGTCCTCATTTTACCCACCTCGGAAGGATGGAAGGCTGAGTCAACCCTGAGCCGGTGAGATTTGAACCGCTGACCTGCTGATCTAGCAGTAGCCTGCAGTTCTGCACTCTAACCACTGAGCCACCTTGGCGCTCTTAGCTGGGAGAAAACACCCTTTGGGATAGCAGTGAATTTGGGGAAGGATTCAAATACAAGCCGGGGACCCAGTTTTGGGGGATGCGGTGGGCAGGGGCTGGCCTGGATGGTCCCTTGATCTCTTCCGATTCCAGGATTTCTGTGGACTGCCCCCACCCCCCCCTCTCAAAACGTTTGCAGGAGCCTCACTAAACTGTGCCCGAACCCCTCGGGGGGGGGGACGACCTTTGTGAAGATGATGGGAACAAGGCAAGCCGGGGGGAGGGGGGCAGGCTGCCTTTTCCTCCAAGGAAGCCCCCACCCCACAGGTAAAGCTTTTACTCCCTCTCTTTTGGGGGTCCTCTTCCCCCATCAACCAGTTGCAATGGCCCAAGGGACCCTGAAGAGACTCAAACCGGTGGGAAAAAGGCCTTGCACCCCCTCCTCCTTCACAGGAGCCCCTGACCCCCCCCTTTTGGCGGTGGGGGCGGCTGTGGGGGCCCCAAAAAGGAAACGACAAGGCACGGCGTGGTGTGTGTTTTTTTTAAAAAGGCATCCAGCTGCGTTTATTCCAAAGTGACCAATCGGTATATTATTCCCTCTAGAAATTAGCTCAAAGCGTAGAGTCGGCGAAAGGGCCGGCCGGGAGGAAGGCAAGCGGGATGGGCAGAGACCGTATCCTGTTCCTGGGGTGGAAATGCCGGATCCGCTCCCTTCCCGCCTGCGCCGGGCGTGGGGAGGGGAGGGCGATGCAATCTGGTTGGTAGCACCAGGGAAACCCAGAGGCCGGACGGGGCCGGAGAGCAGAGGGCCGCCTACGGGCTGCAGCAGGAGGAGAAGAAGGACAGGATGGAAACCGACCAGCGATTCCGCCACCTCCCCCAGCAGGTGATCTCCCAGATACACTCTGCTGAGCCATGGAGGCTCCACCCGGCTCCCCTATTTCCACCGTGCCTGCCTACCTCTTCTCGTGATCTCTGCTTTCCTCCTCCTCCTCCTCCTCCTCTTCCTCCTCCTCCTCCTCCTCCTCTTCCCCCCCTTGGGCAGCCTTCTCCTTTTTCTCCTCTCCTCCGAGCACGTCGATGGGGGGGCTGCCACCTCCGCCGTTCTTCCCCTCGGCCCCCGGCTTTAGCAGAGCCGGCTTCTGACCCCGGCCTTCCTGGGCCACGTCCTCCCGGCCCTGCTTCTCCCCAGCCGCCTCCGCCTGGTCCTCCCCGTCTTTCACGCGCTTGGCGGAGGGCTCCTGCAAGGGGGGGCAGGCCACTCTCAGCGGGGACCCCGGAGGGAGTCTCCGGGCGACCCTCCCACCCAGGCCGGCAGCTGCCTTACCTGCGGGGCCTCCGGGGGCCTCCTCTTGTGGGCCGCCTTCTGGTTCTTCTCCCTGACCTGCTCGTCAATCACCAGGTCCCCCTCCTCTTCTTCTTCCTCCTCCTCCTCCTCCTCCTCTTCGGGGCTGCTGCCTTCCGGGCTGCCCTTCCGGCCAGCCTCCAGTTTCCCCTTGGCCTTCCCTGCCTCCAGGGGGCGCTTCTTCTGCGCCGGCTGCCAAAGGAAGCTGCTGTCAGGGGAAGCTGCCCGGAGAAGGGCCAGCGGGCTGCAGGGGGCCTCAGTTTCCCCAGGGGACGTGGGGACTCCCTTCTTAATCAGCCTCGTTGGTGCTGAAGGGTCCTTGCTTCCCCCCCCCCGTCCAGGGGCTGCTTCTGGGCTGCACAGAGCCATGGGGGGGGCACATCTCAGGATGTTATGTTATGAACTATCAGGATGTTATGGAGTTTTAGGAGTTTGTTTTCTCCTGTGTGGTTCAGCGTGGCTCTGCATGCCCCGTTATGAACTGGGCCATGGGTGACCGCTACGCCTACCCAAGGAATTATATTACAAAAGGGGGGCCGATGGCTGAGTCAGCCCAGGGCCCAAGCAGAGCAGGAGCTGCACCCACCTGGTACCCCGAGGCCTTGATGGTGGGGTTGTTCTCAATCTCCCAGAGGCCTTCGCTGAATCCTTTCCGCTTGCTGGCCTTGCCAAACTTCACCTTGCACTCCTCGTAGGGAAAGAGGTCCTTGGCACCCAGGAAGGCCCTGCCGGGGGGGGGGGGGTGTTGGGAAGGGAGGGGGGGTTGTCAGACGGCTGGCATCAAAGGGGCATCTGAAAAGCGGGGAGGGCCCATTTCCTGGAGGTTGGGAGACGGAGGTGCCCCTCCAGGGAGTCTGCCTTGCAAAGCTGAGGAAGGGAGGGTGCCCCCCCATCAGTGGGGGAGTGGGGGGGGAGGGTTTCCTGTGGGACCTTCCTGGGGTGCAGCGAGACCTGACCCGGCTGGGCTCCAGGCGTTACTCACGTTTCATGAGTCCCAAAGAAAAAAACTTGGTATTTGTTGGAAGTGGATTTCACAGCTGATTCCGGCATCTCATCAATCTGTTGGGGGGAGGGGGGGAGAAAGGGGGGTTGTTGAGTGTCCTCTTGGCTGGGGGCCCTGGACCAGCACCGGGGCACGGCCTGGCACCTCCCCAGCCCTCCCTAAGCCTCTGTCTAGACGCCCCGGGCAGAGCAAACTCAGCTGGTTTCACAGCAGCCGCCACCGGAAGGAATGGGGAGGAGCAGCCAGGGGGGACGGAGGGGGCCGGAGCCCCCCCTCCACAAGGCCCTCCTGGCCAGTCTGCTCAAGGAGCAGCAGCAGCAGAAGAGAGGCCGGAGGAGTGGGGGGGGGGGTGAAAGGGCCCCTCCCTGTCTGAAAGGCCCTTGGGGGGAGGGGGCTTGGAGGGGGGGGGAGATTCCTCCAGAGCAACCAGAAATGCGGAAGGCAGAGTTGCAGCACTGGCCATTGGGTAAAGAAACACCCCCCTTCCACCCCCCCAAATTGCTCCACCAAGCACAACCCAGTGAATTAATTCCCAACTTCTGGCTTCCCACACTCAGAAGGTGCCTATCAGGGAAATATGGACACCCCCCCCAAGACCTCAGGGAGCCAAACTCTTCTCTCTCTCTCTCACACACACACACACACACACAGGTCAGGAGATGCCACGGGGGGGGGGGGAATGACAACACACACACACACACATGAGGCTCTACCCCCCAAAGGGGGGGGGGGGCTTGTGTTTGGCAGCCCTGGCGTTTCATTTCCTGCCCGGTCCTTGAAGCCTCAATCCAGTCGGAGAGCAAGGCAGAGCTCCCAGGGACGAAGGCAGTCTACCTTTGCACGCTGGATGCCCGCCAGCTCCAGCACGTGCCCAACCCAAGCAGGCTCCCCCCCCCCCAAAGCAAAGCCAGCCGCAGACTTTGGCCAAGCAGCCACCTGGCCCAGCACTGTAAATATGCAAAACGGATCAGGTGACCCCCCCCCTCTTCCTGCAAGGAGGCCCCCCCTGCCCACCCCACCCCCTCCGGGACTCGGGTTTCCTTGCCCAGCCAGTCAGGCCAGGCCCCCTCCAGCAGCAAAAAAACCCGGGCTGGGCCAGGGAGGGGGCTGCCCCGCTTCAAAGGAGGGGGGGGGCAACCCTTTCGAGGGGAGGGACACTGCCTGCCAAAAGCATTTGGGCATCTCCCCCTCCCCTGAGGAAACTCCAGAGTTTCTGGAGAATCGTGATCACCTCCAGCCTATTCCCCCCCCCCCTCTCTGAAAGTTGTATAACTTTTATTCATGGTTACCCAAGATAAGGTCTCTTTGCGGCTGGCAGGGGCCCCTCCCAGCTCAGGGCGGGGGAGATTCCGGGCTCTTCCTGCTCAAAAGGCCGCCTTGAGGGCAACACCTCCACTCTGTGCCCCCCCCCCCCGCCAACCTCTGTGGGTTCCTCCTTTTGCCCACATGCTTCTGCAGCTCTGGTGGCTGATGCACAGTGGGAACAAAGGCCCCCATTATGGCCTCAGGAGAAGGGGCATGCCCCCCCCCACCCCCAGCCCTCGGCTCACAATTCTCCAGGCACACCAGCAGACTTTGAACAGCCCCCCCCCCACCCTCAAGAAAAGGACATGCCAAGCAGGGAAGGAGGGCGAGATCCCCATGTGCCCAATGCCAGGGGGAACAGAATGGAGCAACAGGCACCCGGACCCCCCCCTCCTGCGTTTGCACAAGCAGCCCCAGCCCCCCTCCCGCTCTTTCTGAGGGCCCCACCCAGGGGTGCAACTGCTGGATGCAGAGAAGGCCAAAGACCCCCCCCCTGGCTTTGGGAGATGGAAACCCCCCCAAACTTCCCAGGTCTTGGCTTTTCGGGGTTGAAAACAAGCTACCAATTAGGGGAGGGGTGAAACCGATGCCCCCCCCCTCACCAGGATTAAGCATTTTGGGAATTAAAAGGCCCAGCAGGTTGCAGGGATGGGAAAGCTCTGGGGAGGGCAGAGAAACCTTGCCCAAGCCCCCCAGGCGGCTGGGAGGAAGGGCCCATCTAAGCCCCACGGGAGCTGCAGGGCAGGTGGCCAGCAGGGCCCCCCTGGGAGAATTCCCCCCTCCCTCCCTCCCTCCCTGGTGCTCCTTTGTGCTCTGGGGAAGGGCCAGGCGCAGCCAGCCACTGGATCCTCTCTCTGGGCTCTCCCCCTGCCCTGCCCCCTCCCCCAAAGGAAGCCCAGCTGGACTTCAGGCTCTTTCCCCAGGGAGACCCCTCCCCTTCCCTCCCAGCAGGCGGAGGGCTCCAGGGATGCCCCCCCCAGGGAGAGAATTGGACCCCTAAAAAAAGCCACAGTGCCCCCTCCCTCCCCTTGGCTGGTGGGTGGGGGGAGCCCTCCAGGTGCCAGTGGACACAGCTGGGCCCACTCAGGAAAAGCTGCCGGTGATTCACCCCTGTGGTTGCCAGGACGGTTGAGCCAGGATTTCTCAACCTCCCCTGGCAGCCGGGACTTCAACTCCCAGAATTCCCCCCTGCAGCTCTTCCAGGGCAAAGGCCCGCCAGGGAAGGCTCCCCCCACCACCACCAGGCATTCACCTTTGTTAGGTGGGATCCCAGGGCGCCCCCTCCCCCCCCTTAGCCCCCCCCTCCCTTGCAGGAAAGGCCGCCTGCCTGTCTTGGCACCCCGGGGGGGCCACCGCCTGGGCGTCCTTGGATAACTGGACCGAGGGCGACTTTGTATCCAAGCGACTTTGTTATATTTGCTCGGCGGCTTCATCAACCGCACCGTTGATGGAAAAAAGGATTGGGAAAGAGCCACGTTTCTAGTCCTCAGGGTTACAAAACAGGCTGCGGGTCCGAAGCAAAAGCCGCAGAGGCAGCGCGGTCTCACCAGGAACCGCCACTTTGGGCGGCGAAGGGCAGCGACGCAGCTCCCGCGGAGGGAAGGAGGGATGAAGGCGGCGAGGGAAGCCGAGGGAAGGGCCCGGAGGCGGCCTTTCCCTCCCCTTCTCCCTCCGCCACGCGCCTCCTTGGCCGCCCCGGAGCTTCCCTCGGCCCGCTCTCCTTCCCGCCACACGAGCCCCCCGCCCCGTTTCTGCAAAGGCAGAGCCTCCCCCCCCCCAGGGCCATCCGGGGAGGGGAGGGGGCTGCAGCTGCACAAAAGGCCGACGTCGCCCCCGCCCTCCCGGGGCCCGCCTGCCACCGGGGCCGGCTCCGCGGGGGGCTTCCCACCCGGCCACCTGCCCGCTCCCTTGGCCGATCGGCCCGCCCGCCCGCCCGCCGGCCGCGGAGTCCGAGGCTGCGGGGCAAGGAGCGGAGCCATGGCGGGCGGCCCTGCGGCCTGGGTGGCGTCGGGCGGCGCTTACCCGGGCGGGCCAGTGCGGGTAGCCTTTCATCTTGGCGAAGACCAGGTCGCCGCTCTTGTAGTCGCGCGGCCGGCCGGAGCGGGACATGGCGCAGGCGGAGAGGCCGGAGCGGCGCCCCCGCCGAGGCCGCCCTGGCCGAGCGATCGCCGCGGCTCTCCTGCAACAGGCGCCGCCGGCCCGCCTCGCCTCCTCCGCCTCCCTCGCCGCCTCCTCCTCCTGCGGGCGCTGCGCTGGGAAGGAGCCGCCGCCGCTGCTCTCGCCGCTCTCGCCGCCCACCCTGCCTGCTTCCCTCCCTGCCGGCCTGGCTGCAGCGGGCGGAGGCGCCTGGCGAGGCCGGAGGAGCAGCGCGAGAGGCGAGGCGGGGGCGGCGGCGAGCGGAGGAGGAGGAGGGGCGGCGCTGGGGCGGTGGGAGGGTCCAAGCAGGGACCCCCGCCCAGCCCCTCCCTCCCTCCCTCCGCCCAGCCCCCCCGGGGAGAGCGGGCAGTCCTCCTGCGGGGGTCCCGGGGGGGCTGCTCCGGGGAGGGCAGCTGAGACCCCCATGGGCGGGGCGGGGTCTGCTTGGCTACTGTGGCCGCCCCCCGCCGGACCCCCCCCCCACCGGGCAGAGAGGGGCGGGGGTCTCTTGGGGGGTCGAGCGGGGGTCTCTTGGGGGCGACTGACATGCTCTGGCCGGAGGGGACTTTGGGGGGGGGGAATTGCAACAGGCCGGGGGGGGGCAGGAAACGACCCCTCGCTGGGGCGCCCTGGAGGGAGACACCCCCCCACTCGGCGGGCGCCCCCCCCCAGCCGCGCAAGGGCCGACGGGAGGAGAGGCGCTCGCGGGAACCTCCCGCCCGTCCTCGGCTTCCCAGCGGCCCCCGCGCGGACGAGCCAATCGCGGCTTCCCGCGCGGGGCCTTATGGGAGCGGTAGTCCACTTCCCCCCCTTGGCTGGAGCGCGGAGGAAGGCGACCGGCGGGTGCGGGGCCCTTTGCTGCTTCCAGGGCTTCTCCGCCGCCCGGGGCCGAGCGCGGGGAGGCGGCAGGGCGCTCGGTCGTCTTCCGGCGGGGACCGTTGCCATGAGGGGAGCCGCGGCCTAGCGCCCGACGAAGCCTGGGACTCGCGTAGACGCCGCCGCCGCCGCCATGTCCTTAGTGGCCTACGCCAGCAGCGAAGAGGAGCGGGAGGAGGAGGAGGAGGAAGAGGAGGAAGAAGAGGAGGAGGAGGGCGAAAAGGCGCCCGGGGGCCCGCGGGGGCTCCTCTCCGTCCTGCCGCCGGCGCGCCCAGGCCCGGCCCCCAAGCGGCAGCCGGTTCGGATCCCGGCGCCGCGGCTGCCGGAGAAGGTGAGCGGGGTCCGGGGCCCGAGCGCTCCGCCCGCCCCGCCGCCCGCCTGACCGCCTCTCTGTCTCTCCCGCAGTCCGACTCGGAGGAGGAGGAGGAGGAACCGGCGCCCAAGAAGCCCTCGCGGCTCGGGGGTCTCTCGGCGCTTCTCCCGCAGCCCCGCCGCGGCGCCCCGCAGCCCCGGCGACCCGATTCCGCCGCGCCGCCCTCCCCGTCGGCCATCAAGGCGGCGGCCAAGAGCGCGGCCCGGCAGGTGGCCCGTCAGGTGGCCCAGGAGGGCGAGGCGGAGCCCCCGCAGCCCTTCTTCCCCAGGCCCCCGGCGGCCCCCGGCCCGCCCGCCGCCCCCGCGCCGCCAGTCGCCTTCCCCGACGACCTCCCGCCCGGCACCGAGCCCGACGGCCAGGACGGCGCTGACGCCCCGCTGGAGTTCAAGACGCCCCCCGGCGCCCGGCCCGCCCCGCCCGGCTGGCCCCCCGCGCCCGCCCCGGAATACGGAGCCCCCTACGCGGTGAGGGTCCCGCGGGGTTTTTCGGGTCGGGGGGTGGGGGGCTCTGGCGGGAAGGTCCCTGGCACCGATCTGAGCGCTCTCTCCCCGCAGGGCTACTACGGCGGGGGCTACTACCCGGAGAACGAGCCGGGATTGGGGCCGCCCCCCGAGGGCAGCGCGGACGCCGCCCCCGCCTCCTTCATGGACGACGAAGCGGTGAGCCTCGCCTCTCCCGCCCCGAGGGTCCGCTTCCCCGCCCCGGACGCCCGGAGCCTGGCTGGGGGAGGGGGCCGGGCTGCCTTGGGCGCCCGGTGGCGGCAGAGACCCTTCCCCGACCCCCGTGTCCCTTTCCCGCCCCGCTCAGTTCAAGCGCCTGCAAGGGAAGCGCAACCGCGGCAGAGAAGAGATCAGCTTCGTGGAGATCCGAGGCGACGACCAGCTGAGCGGAGTCCAGCAGTGGCTCACCAAGTCCCTGACGGAGGAGCAGGGCATGAAGTCCTTCAGCAAGGTCCGTCGGGTGGGTGGGGGGCCCTGAGAAGCAGGGGTGGGGAGGGGTCTCCTTGGGCCCCTGACTTTCCCTTCGTTTCCCTCCAGAAAAAGGGGGAGCAGCCCACGGGGCAGCAGCGAAGGAAGCACCAGATCACCTACCTGATCCACCAGGTGAGGCCTTTGTTTGGGGGGGGGTTCAGCCGCACCCCCTTCCCCTGTGTCTGGCTGGGGGGTTTGCTGAAACACCCTCCCCCCTCAATCTCTCCCCGCAGGCGAAAGAGCGTGAGCTGGAGCTGAAGAACAGCTGGGCAGAGAACAAGCTCAGCAGGCGTCAGACCCAGGCCAAGTATGGGTTTTAGCCCCTTCCCGGCCCCTCGGACACGCAGCGTCCGGCCGACGCGGGATCCTGTTCCGCCAGGCAGCAAGGCCCGCTGGCCTGCCAAGGAAGCCGCCACAGGAGGCCGTGCAGCCAGGCGCCGTGCCACAAGCCCCCCCACCCACCCAAAAGAGCAAGGGTCTGCGTCTGCTTGAGTTTGGGGGGGGGGGCTCTCGGCCCCTGGATTTCCCTCCAGCAGTTTTTCTTCAAAGTCACCGCCAAGGCAGGAGGAGGGAGCCCTATCTGGACTGGGGAGGGCTGCCCACCCCCACCCCTGAGACTGGCTGGAGGGCAGGGGGCTGGACTGTGTGTCACCCCCTCCCCTTAGCATATCCTGGGTGTTCCTGAGCCTGCCTGGGTCTCGTTTTGATGAATTGGCAAACACTCGGCCACCCACCCACCCCCTTTTCCTGGTTTCAGTTTGTCCTCAGAGGCCCATTGCTCCAATTTCAGAGATCGGAGGTTTCTGTCTCTCCCTTTCCTCAACCCCCCCCCCCCCCCGTGTGCCCTCTTGACCAGTCTGTGGCTGTTCAGAAGACCCCCACCCACCCACCTCTTCCGGATATTTTTCCATCCCTAGTTTGCTTTCCTTAGGCAGCCCTTGAAAGGGGAGCAGCTTCCCACTGAACTCATCAAATGCCCAGAGTCAACCGGAGGGGTGGGGGTGGGGGGCAGGACGATGGTGTCTCCTGTGCCACTCCCCCCCTCCCCCGCCCTCTCAGTGAGCCTGGGCACCCCCAAGCCAACTCTATTAACGCCCCCCCTCCACCCCCTTCTGCTTTTGGTGGTCTCTCTTTGTCCACTCCCTGTTCAGATTGTAGCCAATTTCCAGTCCAGCAGACGGACGTCCTTTTTTTTCGCTGCAGAATATCTGTATTTAGGGTTTTTTTTTCTAAAAAAGAAGATATTGGTTTATTTCCCTGGAGACTTTAGTACTTAGGAAAGCTCCCTGTCCCTATTTTGAATATTTGAAAATAAAACTCATTCAGTAAATTGATTTGTTTTTCCCTCCACGTTTTGAATTTGCCAGGGAGGGGAGGTTGCAGGGGAATAAAAATTAAATTAAGAATGGGGCCACGGAGGCTGAGGTGGCAAGAGAGGGGGAGGGAGGGGTGCAGTCCAAGGACACTTTCTGAGAAAGGGGGGAGGCTGTTCTGTTGTGGGGAGGGTGGCTCTTGTGTTCGCCCCCTCCCCAGTAGGCCAGCCAGGGGGCTAAGGGAAAGGACAGGCCTCTTTGGCTCCAGCTACCCATTGGGGGCTCCTCCCTGCCTCCCCCCTCTGTGGGCTGCATGTGCCCCCCAGGACTCTTGCTCTTGGGGGGGGGACAGGTCTCATCCTGCCGGGCCGGAGGACCACTTGTGGAGAAAACAGGGCTTTAAGCCCATAAATGGCCCAATTCTCTCCTGCTTCCAGCTCTCCCACAGGCCTCTGGGTCCGAAGCCCTTCCCCAGCCCGGGAGAGAGAGGCTGAGCTGGGGAGGTCGGGATCAGCATTCCCCAGGGAGGGTCTCGCAGGCAGCTGAAGAGGCTCAGGGACTCTGGCTGCAGAGCCGGGCCGGGGAAAGGGCCGGTGGCAAAGGCTTGGCGCTGGCTGAGCCGGTCTCGCCGCAGCCTGTCGCCCCGCGGAGAACTGGCTTCCCGAAGCCCCTGGGGCGACCCCCGCCGCGCCGCTCCTCCTCCAGGAGGGTCTGGCAGGCAGCGCAAAGGGGCTGAGCCGGCCTGCGGGGTGGGTGGGGGGCGTGGGCGGCCGCTGTCCCGGCGCGGGGGCGGCTTCCAGCGCACTTCGGCGAGGAAGCGGCGGCGGGCACTCCGGATCGCTCTCCTTCCAGTGCTTGAGCCGTAGGTACCCCCGGCGGGCGCTTTCTTCGAGGGCGCAGCGCACCCAACGCTGCTGGCGAGGGGAGGTGGGTGCTGAAGGGACGGGATGCGTTCAGGCGTGCTGGGCACCCAGGTGCGGGCTCTCGATTCTCGGGGCGGCGGAGGGGAAGAGGCAGGCCGAGTCAAAGGAGGAACCGAAGGCAGCTGTTGAGTTTAAAAAACAACCGTCGCAGGTCCCGGGAAACTGGGCCCGTTTCTTCTGCGCCAGGACACGGGAGGGAGGATGTAAAATCCACCTGTCCAGGTAGCGCACGGCAGGCCCGCCCCCTCCCCCCTCAACCGGGTAGGATCTCTGCCTTCCTCCCAGCCTCCTTCCAGGGTTGAGATATGACTCAAGCGGGGAAAAATGCTGCCAGATTTCTTTCCCCGACGGGCGTTTTGTACCCTGAGCCGGTGGGCTGTGCTGGGAAAGGATCCCACCACAAAAACACCAGATGCTCCTTATGCGGGAGTGGAGCCGGGGAGGCTGCTGAGCGCCCCCTTCCCCAAGCCTCAGCGCGGAGCCAGGCCTGAGCCGCGCCCGCTTTCGTCCGTGAGCCAAAATCCCCCCTTCTTTACCAAATTCCTGGCCTGCATTAAAGGGTTGGAAGGCGACCAAGAATCCTGGAATTGCAACACATTTGTCCATTGAAGCTCCCGCTCTTCCCTCGCCTTTCATGGGGCCTCTGTCCTCCTGGGCCGCAGCCTGGACGTCCAGTTATTCTCAGGCGGGGCAAAGGGGCAGATTTCAGGGGGACCAGGCAGCCCCCTGTCCCCTCTGGAAAGGAATGCAGCCTGGCCGGGGAGGGGGGTGGGGGCTCCCTCCGTCCTGGAGGGCGCCTGTCTTTGGAGACCGTCCCCCCTCCCCGCTCTGTCCCGCTGCGACGCTCCCGAGGTCATCGTCCCCAGGCGCCTCATCGGCTGGTAGCCCACACCAGACTCCTCGACTGCCCGGCTCTTTCTCAGGCCGTAAGCCGGGCCGTTCCCACACTCCATCAGCCTCCCCGAGACGACGACGCCCTCGCCCTCCCGGTCCCTGGCCCTCTGCCCCGCCTCGGCCAAGGGTTGTGGGCCAGGACCGGAGCTGCGGCGCTGCCCCGCTTGCCTGACGGCCCCGCCGACGTCCACGGGCGCTTGAGGTGAAGCTGGGACACCGGGGAGGGGCGGTCGGGGCCTGGGGGGCGCGCAGTCGGAGAGCAGTCCCCCCCCCTTCAGGATCACAAGCGCCCCCCGGGCAACTGGCACTTGTGGAGCGATCTGAGCCTCCCCTCCCAGCAACGCGTGGCTGACGGCGGCCCCTGGAGGCGAGGGGAGCGGGCCGCGAAGGGGAAGCCGCTGCCGAGGCTGCGGAGACGTTCAGGCACGCAGGAGGCGTTAGTGGTCGGGGCAGGGCGCGGCCGTCCCTCCTCCGGGCCGCCGTTCCTAACTGCGAACTGACCGGGAGACTTGGGAGGCTTCCGCGTGGCCGGGGCTGGACGAGCGTTCCCGCAGGCGGAGAGCTGGCTGGGGGCGAGGGAGCCCGGGCGAGGCGGCTGGGCATCGAGGCTCCGGGTCAGTGGGGGCCCCGCTCCTTCCAGGCCTCCGCCGATAGGCAGGTGGCGGGTTCCCTTCGGGGCGCCGGAGACCCCCGCCCGGATCCCGGGGAAGGCCGGCTGGATCGTTTGGACAGGTGCGCCGCGCAGCTCCCTTGCCCTCCCGCGGGCGGGCGAGGCTTCGCGCACCAGGAAGCAGAGCGAGCGATTGCCCGCCCTCGGCGGGAGGACCGGGGAAGCCGTCGCAGCCGCTGGCCGGAGGGTCCCTCTCGGAGGGGCTGGGCAGCCGCCCGCGAAGGGTGAGGGGTGCAGGGCGGGCGGCTGTGTGCCGGGAGCTGGGCAGGCGCCCCCTGGCTTGGAAGATCCTCCACGCGAGCCAGAGTGGGGGTGGGGGGAGCCCTTCTCCTCCCCGGGGTTGGCGTCCCGCTGGGCGGAGCTAGGACTGGAAGCGGGGTGCGGAAGACCCTCTTGGCTCCCAGGAGGGCCTCTCCTCCTTTCAGGTGTCTTCCTCTTCCCGCTTCTGGATCAGGCCGGCAGCCTGACGTGACGCGGGATGCGTTAGACTGCAAACTCTCCGCCCATTTGGATACAGCGGAGGGGGCCGCGTTGCTCGCTAAGGGCGACCCTCTCCCTTCTTCTCCCTGCAGCTGATGGCGAGAGATGGAACCGAAGCCTGCCCGGGCCATCCGGGGGCTGCAGGGATCCAGGTGAGGGGGGAACCAGGGCCCCGACTCTCCCCGCCCCCCCCCCCCGCACTGCTGCCTCTCTGCCTGCAGACTGGCCAAGGTTCCTGGGACAGGGTGGGAGAAATGGGAGCCCCACCCCCATCCGAAAGGGCCTGGGACCCCCTTCCTCACAAGGATTCAGAAGCAAATTTTGTGAACTGCGTCTAGAATGGTTGGAGGGACTGAAATTGGGGAGAAAAGGAATGTGCTCACAGGTCCCCCCCCCAGTGTCAGTCACCCCCCTTGTCTCTTCCTGGAAACCCTCTGCCCACAGGGGCCAACCCTGGCACCCCAGCCGTTCCCCTCTTGCCAACCAGCCCAAATGGTAGCCTGCAGGGCACGGAGCGCTCCTCCAACATGGGCATCTTTGCCACTCGGCTCCCCCCCCTCCTTTCCTGCCGCTTCAGGAGCCCCCCTGCAGCCTGGAAGATGATGAGGTTTTCCTGGGCACCGAGGCCAGGACCAGCGCCACCCAAGCGGATCCCTTCCGCCACTGCAGCGTGGACGAGCTTTACCAACTGCTGGAGACGCTGGGCAGGTGAGCCCTGCAGGGCACGGAGACCGGAGACCCCAGCTCTGCCTCCCCCTCCCTCCGCTGCTCCGCTAGGAAGGGGGAGGCAAGCAGGCGGAGGGGATCCTGTGACCCATGAAGGCCGCCGGGCGCCTCCTGGGACAGAAGAGGAGGGGGTGCCTCTGTGGAGCGCCTGACTTCCCGCCCTTTCGGGCCCCCTCCTCCCCCTTGCAGCGGGCACTTCGGGGTGGTCCGGCGTTGCCAGGAACGGAGCACCGGAGTTTTCTACGCGGCCAAATCCGTCAAGGTGCGGAAGCGCAAAGGCAGCCGGCTGGGCCTGGAGCGCGAGCAGGTGGAGCGCGAGGTCCGCATCCTGCAGCAGCTGCAGCACCCCAACATTATGCGCCTCTACGACGTCTTCGCCAACCAGGCCGAGATGGTGCTGATCCTGGAGCTGTGAGTGCCTCCCGGGGGAAGCTCCCCCCTCCTTCTCCCCCCCCACAAAGGCCCCACTTTCCCCCAGGGGCCTGAAGCTCCTGAGGGGGGGGCTTCAGGAGCCCCTCACCCCCTCGCTCCTCCACAGCATCCTGGGAGGTGAACTCTTCGACTTCATTGCGGAAAAGGAGCTGCTGTCCGAGGACGAAGCCATCGAGTTCCTGCAGCAGATCCTCCTTGGCCTGGCCTACATGCACGGCCTCCACATCGCTCACTTTGACCTCAAGGTACAACACCCCCCCAGGGGTAGGGGCTTCTGGGCTGCCCCCCAGCCGGAGCCTTCTTGGGCAGGGGCTTCCATCCGTCTCCCCGTCTCTCCCACAGCCGGAGAACATTATGCTGCTGGAGAAGGGCGTCCCCAAAGCCAAGATCAAGATCATCGATTTTGGGCTGGCGCAGAAGCTGCAGGAAGGGGTGGCCTTCAAAAGCCTCTGCGGGACCCCCCAGTACATCGGTACGGCTTTTGGCCCCGGGGAAGAGGGAGGCCAAGGGACGGCCGGCTGGGTGCTCCCCAAGTCCCACCTTCCCTAAAAGCCGGGCCCTTGTTTGGAGAAGTGACGAAGCAGCTCTGGGCCGGAGGGATCTAAATGTGGTCTTCCTACTTCCTCCCCTCCATTTTCCCCCTCCCCAGCTCCTGAAGTGATCAACTACGAGGCCCTGAGCACAGCCACAGACATGTGGTAAGGGGCAGCCATGGGGGGGGGGGACGACGATGACAATGGTGTGTGTGTGTGTGTGTGTTGGTGGCATCCTGCAGGCCTTGGATAAGCCGTGTGGGGAAAGGAGAGCCAGGAAGTGGTTGCAGGCAGTTTCTGTCGCAGCTGCAGAGAGGAAAGTCCGTGAGCTCACCCCTTTCCTGTAAAGGAGGGAGGGACGGGGGGGGGGGGGCTTTGTTCCGCCCCTCCTCCCTGGGGACAGAAATGACCCCCAACCCAGGGAGAATCCCACTGTGCCTCCAGCTCTGCCCTTTCTTACTCCTAGGAGCATTGGAGTGATTACCTACATCTTGTAAGTACTTGAAGGTCTTTTTCTTGGTGGGGGGGTGCTGGGGGGCTCTCAGCAGAGTCTCAGGGAGGTGGGGTTGACTTTGGGGGCAGGCAGAGCGCAGCCAGGGCCTCCGAGGGGCCGGCTTTTCAAAAAGGAAATGGAGCAAGCAGGAAAGTCTCACGTTTTGGCTCAGAGTCCCACAAACTTCCCTGCCTTCCTTTGGAAGCAATCCCTCCATTGCCGCCCCCCTCCTTCTCTCTGGAGCAGGTTGGGGGTCGATCTGTGGTCCGGCGTGGTGGGCTCTGATGCTCCCCCAAATCCTCCCCCCCTCCCCAGGCTTAGCGGCACGTCCCCATTCCAGGGGGAGAAGGACGAGGAGACCCTCTGTAACGTGGTCTCCGGGAATTACGAGTTCGAGGCCAGGTATTTCAGCCAAACCTCCGAGATGGCCAAGGACTTCATCCAGAAACTCCTGCTGAAGGAGCCCAGGTAACCCCCGGCCCAGGGGCTGCCGACCCCTGACCCCAGGCCCTGCCCACAAATGCCCCGTCCGGAGAAGAAGGGGGAAAGAGTGCCCAGAGGGTGGAGAATGGCCTTCCTTGAGCAGAAAGCAAGCCCCCCCCCAAAGGAAAGGAGGGGAGTAGCCCATATTGGCAGGATGGCTGTTCCCTCAAATGGGGTCTCTTCTCCTCCCCTGGCTCCCTTCTGCCCCCAGGGAGTCCTGCACGGGAGGAGGAAAATGGGTTTTGATCTGTGTCTTAGGGACCGAATGACAGCAGCTGAATGTCTCCTTCATCCCTGGATCAAGGTAAGCCTCTCTCTCTCCTTTCCTTCCTTCCTTCCTTCCTTCCTTCCTTCCTTCCTCTCTCCCTCCCTTCCTCCCAATTTTTCTCCTTCTGCCCCTCCAGCCCCTCACCCGGAAGCAGGCCGTGAACCGGAGCCGTTCTTCCATCAACATGAAAAACTTCCGTAAATTCAACGCCCGCCGGAAGTGGAAGGTGAGATCCATCCATCCATCCATCCATCCACCCCAGGCTCAGCAACAGAGGAGCCAACGTGGCCCCCTGCGGGGCAGCCTGCCTGATGGGCAGCGTAGTCCCAGTCCCAGCCTCATCCTCTCTCCTTCCTCCGCAGCTCTCCTACAACATGGTCTCGGCCTGCAACCGTTTCTGCCGGCTGCAGCTCCTGTGCCAGCAGCAGAAGCCGGACGAGGAGGTGACGGCCCTGGTGGGTGCAGAGGAGCCCACTGGCTGCCTTGGGGGTGGGGGGGGGTGAGGGAGGGCTGCCTGCCCCCCTGACCTTCTCGCCCCCCCCCCTTGCTCCATGCTGCAGCGGGACTGCGAGAGTGACCAGGAGGACCAGCCCAGCAGCCCGGGGGTCTTACTCCGCAGGCGTCGAAGCATCTGCTCCTGAGTTCCGCCCTCCGTCCTTCTGCTCAGAGGCCAGCATGAGAGCGTCCTCTCCTGTCACCGGGGAGACCCCCAGAAGGAGGCAGCGCTTGGCTCTTCTGCGTGGCCAGAAAGGGGGTCTCCGGCTGTTCAGCGCAGTGTGGGGGGGTCCTTCCATATTCCGCCTGGGGGATCACCTGAGCTCCTTCCCCTCCTCTTCTGCATTTTGGCCCCACACGCCCCCCCCCCCAGCATGGCTGCCTCGGACAGCCTCCCTGGGGGGCCCCCAAGAGGAACGGAGGCTCCCTTTTCAGATTGGAGTCCCGGGAGTCTCTGCTCTGCTTGACTCGGGGTTTCTGTGGCTGTGGGGAAGGCCCTTCTAATGCAACTGGGAGGGCCCCTTGCTGCTCCCCACCCCGGCCCCGGGCTCCCCCTGCCTCCTTTGGAGAACAGTCCTCAAACATCTGACCAAGGACATCCAGGAGCAAGTGCCTGGCTGGTTGTAACTTTTTTTTTTTAATAATAAAATATTTGTCAAAAGGGAAAAAAGCACCATGAGAAGGAGATGCATGTGGTTCTTTTTCTGTTTCACCGGTTTGAATTCAAATTGCAAAATGGTCACAGCGATGGGGGGGGGGGGGTTTGAGTGCGATTGATTCAAGGAGAGGCAGAGAGAGGACAAGAGGCTGGCCAGGAGCCAAGAAATCCCCCCCAAAAGGTCTCTTCCTCCTCCTCCTCCCTCCAACATACACAATTCCAGCTGGCTGCAGGGCCAATGTTGGCCACCAGGGGGCACCCACCCCCAGTGCTGAGAACTCTTGTGCCAACTTTCCCTCTCTGGGGGAAATGTGCCAATTGCCTTCCGCAGCTGACCCACCGGGCAGGATCCAGGCCTCCACTGGCTCAGCCGAGAAAGGAAGCCTCACCAGCTGAGTGCCAGAACACTTGGCTTGCTCGTGGGGGGGGAGAGGAAAACCCCCAAATTAGAAGGCACGGGCACCCTGGCACAACGTCCTCCTAGCTTCCAGATGCCCCATTATCCAGAGCAGTGGTGAAATTCAATTTCTTTTTACTACAGGTTTTGTGGGCGTGGCTTGGTGGGCATGGCAGGGGAAGGATTCTGCAAAATCTCCATTCCCTCCCTCCATTCCCCATTCAAAGGTGGCATTTGCCGGTTCTCCGAACTACTCAAAATTTCTGCTACCGTCTCTCCAGAACCTGCTGAGTTTCGGCCCTGATTCAGGAGAAAGGATTCATCCCAGCTCTCCCACCCGGCCTCTGTCCTGAGCCCCCCTCTTTTTTTCACCCCAAGGTTCCCCCTGCTGAGCTGGAAGGCCTTGGGTGCGTTGCCTCTCTGGCGACGAGGGAGGGGTCACCTTGGAGCGGGAAGCCAGGGGTGTGCTCCCTTTCTCTGTGTTCCTCAAGCACATTGCCCCCCCCCCCGTCTCCAAATTCCTCCCCTGGAGGGGGTGAGGGGAAGTGCCTGTGGCTCCCCCTCCTTATTGACCAAACACAAGGCAGCCCTGGAGGGTCTCAGCCCATCTCGCTGGAGTTGTCAGGCTAAATATTTTGAAGGCAACAGGTCAAAACAGCCCTTGGAAGGCATCCAGGCAGGGCTGGGGGGGGGGCGTGCACAAGGGAGGAAGGAGGCCCGGCCCCACCCAGCTGCCTGCCACACCTGGACTGGCCAGGCCTCCATTTTCCCAGCCCTTTCGCTGCGGTGTGACCGTGCCAGAGGATGCTTGTGGTTGGGGACAAGGGCCTCCTGCCTCCCTGCGCCCCACAGACAGCAGGGTGCTGCTCCACTCCCTTGTGCCCAACTGGCACCGAGCGGTAGTCCTGGGCTGCTGCCAGCTGAGAAACCAGCCTGGTCCTGACAACCATCCGAAGCACTGCGGGCTGCCCTGCCAGCTGCGACTCGCTTTCCCGGGCACGCCGGGACGTTTATGGACCATGGAGAAGAAGGGGAGAAGGGGAGTCCCCGGTGCCCCCCTCTGGCCCACCTGGGGGTCCCTGCTCTTCCTCTGCCTGCTGGGGCTTGGCCCTGCACCAGCCTCTTCCGAAAGTAAGTCCCCTTCTGGGTTGAGTGAGGTCAGCCTCCGGCCAGGCACAAAGGCACCGGACTCGGCTGCCATCCCCATCTGTGGTGCCCTGGGGCCACGTCTTGGCACAGGGCAGGGTGGCTGGGGGGAAGCAGAGCTCGATGGAGCCGGGCTGGGTCAGCCTACAGGGGGCATCCACGGGTGGCTCCGTCCCCTGGGTGCCGGGATTTGGGAGGGCATCCGAAGCCAAAACTAGCCATGATGGTGAGCTTGGCTAGTGGCTCTTCTCAGAGGGAAGCCCTTCAAATGTTTGTCTGTCTGTGTGGGAGAAACTCGGCTCTGGGCAGCTCCTGAAGGAAAAGATTCCCTTGGAGATAATGGCATCTGGGCTCCCCTGAGAGAATTGGGGGTTGTAATACAGGGGGGAAAAGCAGCCCCCTCCCCCACATTTGCCTCTACCGAGTAGCCCCCTTGCAAACCTAGGTTGAAAGTTATTCCCTGGCTGAGGGTCAGCCCTTGGCTCCTCTGCTGATCACGCTAGAAGAGAGGACTGGATGAGTCCTGTGTCTGCAGTTGGCATCTGAAGGGGAGGGGGGTCAAACTCTGCAAAGGAAGAGCCGTTCCGCTTCCCCCCCCCAAGTGGGCTCTCAGAGCGAGGGGTTCCAGCAGCCCCTCCGCTCAGAGGTGGCCCTGGAAGGTGGTTTCTTCACCAAGGGAGAAGAAATCTGTCCTGGGGGAAGGAAAAACTCTTATTTGAGGTGGGGGGGTTGGAGCAGGAGCCAGCAATCTCGTTTCTGCTCCGAGGGGGGGGTGTCTGCAGGGTGGCAGAAGGCAGACCCCAGCACAGAGGCCCTGGCCCACCTGCAGCCTCCCCTCCCTCTCCAAAAGGGGTTCAAGGCTGCAGAGTGATGGGGAGGGGAGATGCATGGTCTTGGCGGGTTGTGGAAGGGGGCAGGGAAAGGAAATCGGGGTGCAATTTCATTCCGTCTGGAGAGGCAGGAGAGGGGCTGACCAGAGCTGGAGACCCCATCCCACCTGTGAGAGTCCCAAGTCCATCCTGGACGGACACACACACACACACAAACACACACCCCTTCCTGTCCTCTTGGGGATTTATAGGCACCAAAGACACTTTCAGGTGTTGTCAAACAGGCAGAACCAAAACAAAGCAGCCCCCACTCAGGAAGCCACTTCAGCCACCTCCCCCCCCCCAATGTAGGAGGGATTTCTCTAAGCACTGGCTCAACACCCCCCCCCTAAAAAATTAAACTCTATTGAGGCTCCTAGATGGAATTCGGATGGCAGCCAGGAGGTTGGGGTGGGGGTGGGCGCCCACGTTCTGAAACTGGCAGAGGGGGGGGGGAGGGCTTTTCAGCAAAGCCGATGGGCACCTCACTGGGCATTTCATCAATTAACAAGCCATTAATTAGCAGCATCTGCCAATTCAGAGACTTCCTGCCAATTTCTTCCTTTTTAAGAGGAAAGGCTGTGTTTGTTTTTTTTTAAAGGCAGGGAATGGAGTGAAGCTTTGGGGTGGGGGTTGTGCCTCCTTCTTGCCCCCAAAGAGAAAGACGGGGGGGGGGGGAAGGAAAGGAGCACCAGTAGAGGATACCACCCCCCCCCAAAACCAGCCACAGGAAGGAAAGAGCCAAGGGGGAAGTTGGGCCAAATTCAGTCCTGTCTCCTCTACCTCTCTGTCTCTACATCATGGCAGACATTGATCTGTTCTTTGGAATGTTTTCCAGCCAGGAAGCGGCGCTACCAGCCCCCTCCCCTCCTTTGGGTTTTCCCACCTCCGGCCCAGAAGGGAGAGGCATCTCGGGGGCCAAGGAACAGCCTCAGCCAAGCCCACCAGAGCCTTCATGGCTGCATCCCGACCACGTGCCGTGACTTTGGCTGGGGTTGCTTTGCACTTCCTGGGCCTTGTACGATCTGCCGGCCGGCTGGTTAAGGACAGGCTGGTTCCCCTGGCTGGCGGCCTTCCGCTCTGGGCTCCGCGGAGGAAGGCCTGGGGGAAAGGCCACCAATTCTGGCGGTGATTTCCTACCTGCCGCTGGTTTTCCTTCAAGGGGAGATATGCGCTTTGGGCTCCCCAAGGAGGAGGGCCAGGCAGTGCCAGGAAGTTGGCTGCCATGATGTCAACCCCGCCACCTGTGGGGTCTCCTCCTCCTCCTCCCCTCCTCCTCCTCTTCCTCAGAGCCTCAGCAAACACAGAACAGAGCGTAGCACCTGTTTAAACAGCATCTGGACCAGCCCTTCTCTCTCTCTCTCTCTCCCTCTCTGTGCAGAAGGTGCTTCCCAGGGAGGGGGGGGGGCAAGGGGCCCATGGGCAGAGGTGGGGGCAGGGATGTTGGCTGGGCACCGGCTCCTTTCCGGTTGAGCTGGTACCCCTCTCTTGTGCCCCCTGGCCTCGACCTGGGCAGCAATCATGAGTGCCGCTTGATAAAAGCAGAAATGGACGAGGAAGGGATCTGGACGGGAGGGGGCTGTTAATACAGTGGACCCTCTGAGTTGCCTCTCCAGAGCTGAAGATGTCTAAAGCCCCCCCTCCCACCCCACTGGAATCCAGCTGCCAGAAAGGAGCTGCTGTGCCAGCTGGACCTCCAGACGGCACCAGGCTTAGAGGATGCTGGTGGGGGCACTGCAGCATCAGACATGGGCAGGGGTCCTGTGCAAGATGGGGGGGCGAGGGCGCTCAGCTCCAAGGCAGGGGCCAGATGGCGGCCCTCTCTCTCCCGGCACTCCGCCACATATTGTTGGGGAGAGGTCAAGGACAAGAGGCCCCTTGCAAGCAGTGAGGCCGTTGGCACAGACCCACTGTGGGCAAGGACCCCCCCCCCTTGGCTGCAAGGGAGCACCTGCAGGGAAACACATCCCTCTGGAGGGATGGAGCACTCTGCACATGCCCAAAGGCACTCTCTCCTTTATCTCAGGAAGTCAGAGTGGGGGGGGGGGCATTTCACTGCTCCTCATCCTAAACCACACAGCCCCCCCCCCCAATCTCTGGCCTGCGTTTTTGCCCCAGGACGGCTGGGCACAGGTGGTAATTGAGGGAGGCCCCCAATCTTTCAGAATTCTCCATTTCAAGAGGGAGGGGAGGCTCCCCTAACTCCCCCCCCCTTCGCCCCACAGTCTGCGAGAGCATGGACATCCGCGTGGATCCCGCGCAGCTGCGCCGCCTGGAGAACTGCTCCGTCATCGAGGGCAGCCTGCAGATCCTGCTGATGTTCACGGCGGGGGGCGAGGACTTCCGCGCGCTGGCCTTCCCGCGCCTGGTGCTCATCACGGAGTACCTGCTGCTCTTCCGCGTCTACGGGCTGGAGAGCCTGCGCGACCTCTTCCCCGGCCTGGCCGTCATCCGCGGGGCCAGCCTCTTCTTCAGCTACGCCCTGGTCATCTTCGAGATGCCGCACCTGCGCGACATCGGCCTGCGCAGCCTGACCAACGTGCTCAACGGCTCCGTCAGGATCGAGCGCAACCAGGAGCTGTGCCACATCTCCACCATCGACTGGGCGCTGCTGCAGCCGCCGGCGGCGCTCGAGCACAACATTATCCTGCACAACAAGCCGGCCGAGGAGTGCGCCGACGTCTGCCCGGGCATCCTGGGCGGGGAGGAGCCCTGCGTGCAGACCCCCGCCGGCCTGGCCGGAGCCTTGGAGTACCGGTGCTGGACCTCCAGCAACTGCCAGAAAGGTGCGTCCCCCCCCCTCCCCGGCGGCTGCCCGGGGGAAGGACGGGTCGTGGGAAGGCGCCAGGTGCTTATACACGTGCACAGTGGGCGGGCGAAGGGGGCGCTAGGGTCGGTTCTCCCGCCCCGCCGAGTTGCTTCAACTTCTCAGCCAAGGGGCGCCGGCGCACCCACTCCCCACTCCTGCTAGAGGCGACCCAAACGCGCAAAAGAGAAGGGCGGGGCGCGCAGCCCGATCCTGCTCCTCGAAAGCGGCTGCGTCTGTCGGATTCAGCTCCCCCCGCCCGCTGCGTTCCCCACCCCCGCCTCTCCTTCTCTCTCTCTCTCTCTCGAAACCCTCGTAAAGGGCCGCGAGTCTCCCCGGAGCCCGTTTGCTGTAAACAGCGCAGGGCTGCTAATGCAAACAGACAGCCACGTCTCCTGCAAGGGGGGGGGGGGAGGTTTGGCCGCTTGCCCGCCTGGGCGCATCTCTGGGTGTGGGGGGGGGCGTGTAGGAGGCCACGAGTTCGTCTTTGGAAGGCTGAGCAATTCGTGGCGGCTGAGGGGACAGAATTGACAGCCCACCCACCCCATAAAGGAACCAGACACAAGGCAGGCTCTTCCTTTGGCACAAGCAGCCCACCCTGATCTCGCCCAATGGTGGGGAGGGTGGCTGCAGGACATCCCAGCTGTGGGGCAGACCCCAAGAAGAGGCCCTAGAAGAACCAACTCCCCCCCCCCAGCCCCCTAAAAGGACAGGGATAAAGAAGGTTGAAGGAGGCTTTTTCCAGTGGTCAGTTCTGGGCCGAAGTCGCTGCTGAAATGTTTTGCTCTGAGATTCTAAAGCTTTGCAAAGCAAGCAGGGAGCTGGGACTCCAGGCGTTTCCCCCTCGCCTTGTTTCTGGGTTGAGGTTCGGTCTGTTTGATTAACGGCCTCTTCCTTCCGCCCAGAGGGCCAAGAGTATCGAGGGGGCCACATGAAAGAGTCTCAAGGCCCCAGTTCCTCCTTCCCCCGCCCCACTGGGACCCCAAAACCCTCCAGATCTGCTAACTGGGTTTCCTGCTTCCAGGCCTCCGAGCCTGAGCAAGGCAGGAATGAAGTTGTTTGGCAATCCGGGGAACACCTTCGTGTTGCCTAAACAGCCGCTCTTAAAACCTGAGAAGGACCGAATCAGCCGGGGAGACGGCTGGGAAGCGACCAAATAAAAATAAATAAATGGTGTTTTGTAAATAAAAAAAGGATATACATTTTGACACAAATTTTTGCTGGGCCAAGCAACCAGCAACGGAAGCTGCTTTCAAGGTTTCGATGGGGCTGGAAGAGTGTGAGTCAGGCGGAGACCCGGTTCATGGACAAGCCCCCCCCCCCACAAAAAAGGTGGGGTGTAAATCTGTGGGTTTTGGCTGGGAAGGAGGGGCTCCGCTCCAAAATCTTCAAAGGGGCACTAAGGTCCCAAAGCGTTTTCCTTCTTCTCCCCCTCAGGCAGCTGGAAATCAGCAGAGCAGCCAGGCTTTTTAAAGTTTGGGGGGGGGGGCACAAGTGTCCCAGCCAAATCCTTGCCATATATATATATATATGGTACAAGTAGTTAGAGGATAGAAATAAGAATGTAGGAAAAGTAGGATTTACAAAAGTAGAAAAAAGTTATATATTAGTAGAACAACAGAGACTTTCTGATACAAATATATATTCAGATTCATATTTCCTCAAGTCTTTCAATAATAGGCTCTCCACTCCAAATATATTTTTGCTTTTTAAAAAAAAATGCACGCACACAGACAAACATACACACACTCCGCAGAGAGAGAGGGAGAGAGGGAGAGAGGAGAGGGAGGGAAGGAGGGAGAGAGGGGAAAGGAAAGGGAAAGAGGGAGAGTGGGAAAGGGAGAGAGAGAGAGAAATATTTCTGAAATATATGTACGTATGTGTGTATGTGTGTGTTTGTGTATGTATGTATGTATATATGTGTGTGTGTGTGTGTTGCATTTGTGCTGATAAATAAATAAAGGGAAACTAGTATAGATCCTATAGGTTTATCAGCACAAAATGCAACACAAATGTAACAAAGGCAACAGTAAAATAATAATGGCTTTCTGTCGTGATGGTCTCTTGTGACGAGCCGATAGACAGAGAAAGGAAGCAGTAGGCTTCCTCCCATATTTGGGCATACCAGGGGTTGCGACACTAAATACATACCTATTTCTCTGGCTCAGCTGATAAAGGAGGAGAACCTTGTGGCTTAGTGGTTAACACATCTGCCTAATATGTAATACAGCCCAGATTCGAATCCCAGTAAGGGTATGGCTAGCTGATGAGAGCTAAATAGCTTGAAATAGATCTATACTAATCTCCCTTTATTTATTTATCAGCATAAATACAACACAAATGTAACAAAAAGGCAACAGTAAAATAATAATGGCTTTCTGTCGTGATGGTCTCTTGTGACGAGCCGATAGACAGAGAAAGGAAGCAGTAGGCTTCCTCCCATATTTGGGCATACCAGGGGTTGCGACACTAAATACATACCTATTTCTCTGGCTCAGCTGATAAAGGAGGAGAACCTTGTGGCTTAGTGGTTAACACATCTGCCTAATATGTAATACAGCCCAGATTCGAATCCCAGTAAGGGTATGGCTAGCTGATGAGAGCTAAATAGCTTGAAATAGATCTATACTAATCTCCCTTTATTTATTTATCAGCATAAATACAACACAAATGTAACAAAAAGGCAACAGTAAAATAATAATGGCTTTCTGTCGTGATGGTCTCTTGTGATGAGCCGATAGACAGAGAAAGGAAGCAGTAGGCTTCCTCCCATATTTGGGCATACCAGGGGTTGCGACACTAAATACATACCTATTTCCCTGGCTCAGCTGATAAAGCCCCCCTCTCTCCCCCTCCCTTCAGTGTGTCCGTGCAAAGTCGGAGGCGCCGCCTGCACCAGCAGGGACGAATGCTGCCACCCGGAGTGCCTGGGGGCTGCAGCCGTCCCGGGGACCCCCAGGCCTGCGTGGCCTGCCGCCACTTCTACTTCAACGGGCGCTGCCTCAGCTCCTGCCCGGAGCTCACCTACGAGTACGAGCAGTGGCGCTGCGTGACGGCGGAGCACTGTGGCAGCCTGCGCAAGGTCTCCGAAAACCTCCGGGACTCTTCCCGCTTCGTCATCCACCAGCGGCAGTGCCTGGCCGAGTGTCCCCCGGGCTACCGGAAGAACGAGAGCAGGTGAGGAGGGGTGGGGGTGGGGGTCCTGGTGCCAGTTGGCTCGGCTCCTCGGCCAGCCTCTGCCGCCGCTTACATGCCTGCAGAGGCCGAATGTGACGTTTGGAGCGGGAAGCCCCTTCCTTCATTAGCCCAAGTGTGAGCACTTAATGACTTCTGGCCGGGCGGCTGCAATCTTTGAAAAGCCATTAAGCTAATTTCTCCCTCATCAGCGGCCTCGAGGAAGTGGGTCGACTTCCGCCTGGCCACCTCTGCTTGGAAGGGCTCCTCAAATCCCAGAAGTTCTCAGCGGGATCCCACGGATGGGGGCAGATTTTCCTTTCAAATGTTCATTATAAGCACTTACACACATTGACAAACACATACACGAGGCTTACAAATAGATAGCTTCGGAACTACACACTCCTTCTTACGGCAGATATCTATCGGGGCATCTCTACGAACACAATTTCCCTCTCAAGACGTTCTAGTTTTACACTTATGATCGTATTATTTCTTAGTCTTTTGCTTATCAGCCTATGTTTGATTTGTTTGTATCAGAAAGTCTCTGTTGTTCTACTAATACATAACTTTTTTCTACTTTTGTAAATCCTACTTTTCCTACATTCCTATTTCTATCCTCTAATGTACCATTTCCCCTGAGTTGAAGAGGACTCTGTTTCCTCCTTTCCTTCAATTCCTTTGGTCAATTTATTCATCTCTGCGCATTCTAAGGTCTTCTGTCTTATCTCATCTTCGTTCCGCGTTGTGTTGTTCCTCCATTTCTGTGCAAAGGCTAATCTGGCTGCTGTAGTAATGTGTAGAATTGGGTTTTCAAGGCCTGTGTTGCCTTTGGGATATAAGCCTTTTTGGGGCGGAGTGGACGGGAAGGCCTGCTGTCTGCGTGTCGCTTGGGAAGAGGGTGGATTTTGTACGTGGGAGAATAATGGTGCCCCCCCCTTCCTTCCTTCCTTCCCTTCCCTCCTCCTCGCAGCCTCGTCTGCCATGAGTGCCAGGGGCTCTGCCCCAAGGAGTGCAAAGTGGGCACCAAAACCATTGACTCCACCCGGGCGGCCCGGGACCTGGCCGGCTGCACCCTCATTGAGGGGAACCTGATTGTGAACATCCGCCGGGGAGGTGAGTGGCTTCCCTTGGCTTCCTGCTCGCCTCAGTTCCCACCCCCGCCCACCTGTGGCTGTGTCCCACTGAGCCCGGCTGATGGCTGCCTCTTCCCCCCTCTCCCTCCTGGGCAGAGAATCTGGCCTCCACTTTGCAGAGCAGCCTCGGCCTGATCGAGACTATCACGGGATTCCTGAAGATCCGGCACTCCTTCGCTCTCGTCTCCCTCAGCTTCTTCAGGAACCTCAAACTGATCCGGGGAGACTCCATGGTGGACGGGTGAGCGGGACCCCCGGCTGTTAGGCGGAGGGAGGGGAGGCGTCTAGGCTGCTGCTTCCTGGCGTCTGCTGCTGGGGGCTTGCCTGGCGTGAGAAGGGCAGCCAGGAGGGCCCTGCGTGGCCGGGGGAATTTGGAGGGGTGGGCAGTGGGCAGAGGCTGGTCTAAGGGCCTGATCTGGCCTCTGCCCTTGGCTCTGCCCTCAGGAACTACACCCTCTACGTGCTGGACAACCAGAACCTGCAGCAGCTGTGGGACTGGACCCAGCACCGCCTGTCCATCCCGGTGGGGAAGGTGTATTTGCCTTCAACCCCAAGCTGTGCCTCTCGGAGATCTTTCGGATGGAGGAGATCACGGGGACCAAGGGACGGCAGAACAAGGCGGAGATCAACCCCCGGACGAACGGGGATCAGGCCTCTTGTGAGTTGGCGGGGAAGGGTGAGGAGGGGAGAGAAGGAGGGGGGAAGCCCTTACATTTAACAGCTCCAGCCTCCAATCAGGGCCGCCTTTCTGCAGCCAGTCAACTCACAATCTCGGTTACTAACTTCCTGCAGCAAAATTTTAAAATCCATTTTCTTCTGGATGACGGCAGAATCTCCCTGCCGCTTCTTTTCACGGTCCGTTCACTAACTGTGTGGATCTTGCCCTGCAGCCCCTCTCGCGCCCCTCCTCCTCCTCCTCCTTTTCAAGGGTCCCTCTGAGTGTCCCCTCCCCCCTTTCAGGCAAGACCCAAACTCTCCGCTTCGTGTCCAACACCACCGAGTCGGACCGCATTGTGCTCAAGTGGGAGCGTTATCAGTCCCCCGAGTCCCCGGACCTCCTCAGCTTCATTGTCTACTACAAGGAATCGTAGGTGCTGGGGAGGGTTTCCCCCAAGGAAGTCTCCCCAAGGGAGGGGGACGAGGGCTGGGGTCTTGCAACCCCCCTCCCCCGCCAACTGGCCTTGCTCTGGGCGGGGCTCCCGGGCCTCACCCGAGCCTGGCGTCCTCCCACAGCCCCGTCCAGGACGTGAGCGAGTATGTCGGGCAGGACACCTGCGGGGCCAACAGCTGGAATCTGGTGGATGTGGAGCTTCCCCTCAGCCACGACCAGGAGCCCGGCGTCACTCTGCAGAACCTGAAGCCCTGGACGCAGTACGCGGTGGCCGTGCGGGCCATCAGCCTCACCACCGCCGAGGAGAGGCGCAACTTTGGGGCCCAGAGCGAGGTGGTCTATGTCCGCACCCTGCCTGCAGGTGAGGGGCCGGGAGCACTGTCCCCCCCACCCCTGAGGCCAGCATGATGGGCAGGAGAGTCTCCCCTTCAATTCCCCACCCAACCAGCAGCCCACCTTCCCTGGCAGCTGGAGAGACGAGAGCGTCTCTAAGGAGCTTTTTGTAAAAGCCGAAAGCGATACGGGGAGGCCTTAACAGCCGCAGTTGAGCTCTGTTGCTAAGTGAGATGTTTGCCCCACTTCAAGACTTTTCTTGCCTCAGTTCTTAAGTGAGTCACTGCCGTTCTTAAATGAGTCACGTGGTCATTAAGTGAATCTGGCTTCCCCGTTGACTTTGCTGATCAGAAGGTCGCAAAAGGGGATCACGTGACCCCCCCAGGACGCAGCAACAGTCATAAATATGAGCCGGTGGCCAAGCGCCTGAATTCTGATCACGTGACCAACGGCCATAAGTGTGAAGAAAGGGGCACTTTTTTCAGTGACGTTGTAACTTTGCATGGCTGTTGAATGAACCTTTGCAAGTCGAGGATCCTCCTCCCATGCCGACTCCTCTCTGGTCTCCGACCCGCAGTGCCCACGGTGCCCAGGGACGTCATCTCCATGTCCAACTCTTCCTCCCACCTGATCGTCCGGTGGAAGCCGCCCTCCCAGCCCAACGGCAACCTCAGTTACTACCTGGTGTTGTGGCAGCAGCTGGCCGAGGACTCCGAGCTCTTTGGCAACGACTACTGCCACAAAGGTGAGGACCGGCCTCCCTCCAGCCCCCGGGAGCCCTCCCGGCCTCCCGCTCGCCACCCACCGGCCTCCTCCTCCCTCCCTCCGCCTGTCTGCCCAGGGCTCCGCCTGCCCACCAGCAGTGCAGACACCCGCTTCGACACCAGCGAGGAGCACGAGGAGCCCGTGGACCAGCAGTGCTGCCCCTGCCACAGCCCCATCGGGCAGAGCCAGCCCAGCACGGAAACCGTCTCGTTCCAGAAGAAGTTTGAGAACTTCCTCCACAATTCCATCATCCTGCCCAGGTGGGTCACTCGTTCTGGAGGGCAGAGGCCCCGCTGGGGGTGGGTGGGAGCCAAGAAGGGGGTCCGGGAGCCGCCTGCCCCACTCTCTCCCACCTCTTTCTCCAGGCCCCCCTGGAAAGTCACCTCCATCAACAAGATCTCCTCTTACCGGTGAGCTTACGACGGACGGAGCCCATCTGGGTCTCCACCGGAAGGGAGTGGGCTCCTATTGGAATGCTGCTTTGGGGTTAAGCAGCCGCTGCCGCCCCCCTCACCCTTCTTTTCTGGCTGCGGCAGGACCCCCAAGAGGCGCAGAGACACCTTTTCCGTGACCGGGGGCAGCCAGGCTTATGCCAACGCCTCCTGGCCTGCCCCGGGGAGCCCTGGCGACGCAGCCCTGGCCCACCAGGCGGAGCTGGACTCCAGGGCGGAGAAGGACTTCCGCCTCTTCGAAGACAAAGTGGTTCGGGACCGGACGGTCATCTCCAACCTGCGCCACTTCACCGAGTACCGGATCGACATTCACGCCTGCAACCACGCGGCCCAGACGGTGGGGTGCAGCGCCGCGGCCTTCGTCTTCGCTCGGACGATGCCGGAAGGTGAGCCCAGATGGGGCTGCCCCGTTTCTCGCTAAACGCGCCAATTAGTAAATTTGCTGAGTAAAAGCTGCCCGGTTTTCCTGAGATAGTCCAGGGAATTATAATCCACCTCTGGCCAATTCGGATCGTATCTCTTAGTGGCCCCCCTTCCTTTGACCGGGAAGACTCAGTTTCTAGTCCGAGGACGCCCCTCCGCCTTCCTGCCTTTGCCCAACGGCCTTTGCCCTCCCTCTGGACAGCTCAAGCCGACAACATCCCCGGGAACCTGACCTGGGAGCCGGCCAGTAAGAACAGCGTCCTCCTTCGCTGGCAGGAGCCCCAGAACCCCAACGGCCTCATCCTGAAGTACGAGATCAAGTACAGCCGGGAGAGCGAGGTGAGGAGGGGGCCTGGGGGAGGGGGAGGGCGGTGGTCTAGGCGGCCCCTTGGCATGGCTCCCACCGGGGGATCTTCCACCACCACCACCACCCTCAGCGCTGCTTCCTTGCAGAAAGTCGTCTCGGTGCTCTGCGTGTCCCGCCATCGCTACGCCCGCTACGGGGGCTACCACCTGGCCCTCCTGCAGCCTGGCAACTACTCCGCCAGGGTCCGGGCCACCTCGCTGGCGGGAAACGGCTCCTGGACCAGCCTGATGACCTTCTACATCCTCGGGGGAGGTGGGTGTCAGAGCAACAGGCGCTGGAAGAGGAAGCGGGGCTGATGAAGGGGCAGGGGGTCCCTCGTGCCCTGGGGTCTCATGAACGCAGCCCCCCCCCGAGTGTTCCCCCCGACACTTATTTCCCCAACCCCTGCAGTGGAAAAAGGCTGCGATGTTGCCTTTGCTCCCATCTGTCTCTTGGCTTCGCTTGTGAAGCCCCAGGACGGCTGGCTGGTGGGCTCCAGCTCCCAGAATTCCCTGGGCCAGATTGGCCATGGCTGAGAATGCTGGGGATTGTAGTCCAGACATCTGGAAACTGGCCAGAATAGGATCCTGGCGTATCAGCAAAGAGGACAAAGGGGAGCCGTTAAGAAGGAGACGGACTTATGCAAAATGGTTCAGATGAAAATTAACCACACTTGGAAAACATGAATAATAGATGGATGGATGATAGAGATAGATAGATAGATAGATAGATAGATAGATAGATAGATAGATAGATAGATAGATAGATAGATAGATAGATAGATAGATAGATTATAGGTGATATATAGATAGATATATAGATAGATTAGATAGATAGATGATATATAGAGATAGATAGATAGATATAGAAACTAGATTAGATGATAGGTTAGATAGATAGATAGATAGATAGATAGATAGATAGATAGATAGATAGATATATTATAGGTGATATATAGATAGATATATAGATAGATTAGATAGATGATATATAGAGATAGATAGATAGATATAGAAACTAGATAGATGATAGGTTAGATAGATAGATAGATAGATAGATAGATAGATAGATAGATAGATAGATAGATAGATAGATGGAGAGGGAGGGAGGGATTATGATATATATATAGAAGAGAAAGGTAATTTTAGGATTAAATTCTGTAGCATTTTTAGGTTAGAAGATATTTGGAGGCCATTTACAAACATAATAGAACTTATTATGGGAAAAGGTTTGGCCTCATTGTTCCACAGCTTTTAAGGGTCCCCTCCAAAGACGCCCCCTGGGGAGGAGGGAAAGTCTTCCCCTCCAGTTTATTTCCCCAACTTTTGCAAGGGACCAAGGACCGGCCGAAGGGCTGCTGTCCCTTTCTTGAAACTCGTCTGGCAAGCAGCCGGACGACTGTTGTCAAACACAGGGAAAAGTAACAAGCGTGCGAAAGGTTTATTTGGCCCAGTGAAGGGGAACGGAGGAAAATATTGCCTAAACAGGTGATTAGAGAAGGGGGGAGGAGGAGGAGGAGGAAACCACTCGCAGGGAGGGGGGGGATCTCCAGCCCTCTTCCCTCAGCAGAAGCTCCTTCCGTGGGGGAAGCCAAGGCCCCCAATGTTGCGTCTTCATTGCTGGTTCTCGTTGGGGTGCGGTGACTGAAATTCTCTCCCCTGACCAACTCCACGGATCCCCTTTCCGAGCAGAGGAAGAGGAAGCGGGGAATTTCTACGTCTTCCTGACCCTCACCCCGGTGGTCCTGATGCTGGGCATCACCTGTCTGGCCGTCTTCGTTTTCTTGTACAATAGGAAGAGGTATCGCTTGACCGATGGAGCTTCGGGGGGGACCCTGGGCTGAGTTTAGGGGCTCGCCGTTAAAAGGGTTTAAAACCAGGGTCGGATTTCTCGGCGGCCGAGTCCGAGGGGCACCCCGCTTCCTCGAAAGGGAGAGTGGGGGGGTGGGGGTGCCAAAAGCAGGACGGGACCCCTAATAACGTGCCATTTTGGGGCAGCCGTGCTGGTGGGTGGCTTCTTCTGATTATCTCCTCTGCTTTGGCCAAAAGGCTTCCAGGCAGCCTCCATGAAGGAATACCTGAAGAAATTCCAGGTGTCCCCCCCCTCCCCAAGCCCTGATCTTTCTCCCCCCCCAATTCTCGTCTTGCAGGAGGGCCGAAGGGTACCCCAGCGGCACGCTGTACGCCTCGGTCAACCCCGAATACTTCAGTGCCTCTAACAGTGAGTGCCCAGGTGGCTTCCGTGCCAGCCGGGAAGAGTCAGGGAAGGGGGGCAGGCCAACCAGCAAGAGGGCCGGGGGATATTTGAGGAGACCTCGGGGCTGAGGTCTTTGGCCAGCGTCGTCTTCTGCCTTTCCCCCTTCCTCAGTGTACGTCCCCGACGAGTGGGAGGTGCCCCGGGAACGGATCACCATCCTGCGAGAGCTGGGCCAGGGATCCTTCGGGATGGTCTACGAGGGGATCGCCAAGGATCTGGAGCAGGAGGGCGAGGAGACCCGGGTGGCGCTGAAGACCGTCAACGAGTTGGCCTCCACGCGGGAGCGTATCGAGTTCCTGAACGAGGCCTCCGTCATGAAGGCCTTCCGCTGCCACCACGTGGTAAGGGGCGGAGGCCCAGAGCAAAGGGAGGAGGGGGGGGGCGGTTCTTTCCTGCCAGGAAGCAGAGCCAGGAGGCACCTCCAAAGGTGCTGGTGAAAAACGCCCATCCCATCTTCTGCCCATGGAAGCACGAGGGGCAAACTCCCTCCGAGGAAGGCGAAGGCACGTTCAACTGACGCTTGACTCTGGACTGGGCCTTTATGGTAAAAGAGGCACGGTTGTCGTTCCCAGGAAGCAGCTTCAGCTTCCTAGGCCAGGCCTGTCCTGGCGCCTGCCCTATCCTGGCCTCGGCAGGTCCCAGCCCAGCAGCTTTTCCAGGGGGCCCAAAGGGGCCTGGCGTGGGACCGGCCGTGGCCGAGCTCGGTAGGGCCCTCCAATGCTGGATGTCCACCCTGCTCTCCTTTCTCTTCGGGGCCTCCAGGTTCGCCTCCTCGGAGTGGTCTCCCAAGGCCAGCCAGCTGTGGTCATCATGGAGCTGATGACGAGGGGGGATTTGAAAAGCTACCTGCGCTCCCTCCGCCCGGAAGCCGAGGTGGGTCCCCGTCCCCCCTTGTAAGGCTCCAGTTGCAGGCAAGGCGGCCTTGGCCGAATCCCCCGTGGAGACTCTCTGGAGCGAAGCCTGAGGCTCCTCAACGTTGGCAGCGGCTTCAAAGTGACGGGGTGGGAGGGGAACCTGATCTCTGCGGCCACACTTCCCTTCGGAGCCTGGCTCCCATCAGCCACAGCTCTCCCACAGCAACGAGGGAGCGTTGGCGGCCCCAACCGTTCGCGCACCGTTTCAGTTGCCTCTTCCGACCACCTTGGTGCCTCTCCCTCCAGAATAACCCGGGCCTGCCTCCCCCGGCGCTGAAGGACATGATCCAGATGGCCGGAGAGATAGCCGACGGCATGGCCTACCTCAACGCCAAAAAGTTCGTCCACCGAGACCTCGCGGCCCGCAACTGCATGGTGTCCGAGGACTTCACCGTGAAGATTGGAGGTGGGGCAGGCTCAGGGAGGGGGGCTGGGGGGGGGGCTCGGACGTCGCTCGGAGAAGCTTTGGTGCGTCCCAGCCTCTTCTCCTCAAGTGCGGCCCCTGTTTGGTCCTCCTCTCCTCCCGAAGACTTCGGGATGACCAGGGACATCTACGAGACGGACTACTACCGGAAGGGGGGGAAGGGGCTGCTGCCTGTCCGCTGGATGTCCCCCCAAGCCCTGAAGGACGGGATCTTCAACACTCAGTCGGACATCTGGTGAGCAGAAGCGGCCGGAGAGCGTCGCTTGCAATCAGCAGCCTTTTGCCCCAGGGGCTCCGACGGCTGCCAAGGCAGTCTGTACAGGGCAGAGGGCACCCGTGGCTGTGTCGGGAAGGCCCGGGAAGGAGGCCCTCGGCAGGGCTGGCAGGGAAACCAGCTGGGCAAGGGTGGCCGTGGCAGCCCAGGGCTGGGCCGGGGTTCCCCTCCTCAGCCCCCTCTCTTCCAGGTCCTTCGGCGTGGTGCTGTGGGAGATCGCCACGCTGGCGGAGCAGCCTTACCAGGGCATGTCCAACGAGCAGGTGCTCCATTTTGTGATGGACAACGGGGTCTTGGAGAGGCCCGAGAACTGTCCCGACAAGCTGTGAGTGGCTCCCGGAAGAGTGGCGGTGGGTCCCCTCCCATTCTCTCCCCCGGGACTCTTCAGAGAGACGGGGTCTCCTTCAGCTAAGCCCTCCGCGCCCTGAGCACAGGGGAGCCGTTTCCTGGCCTTGCGGGAAGTTGGTCTGTCTTCCCAACTCCCCCTGGCGTCTCCCCTCCCTCCCGATGGGCCCAAACCTACTTAGATTCACCTGGGTAGCAGGTAGCTGCTTCTCCATGGGGCAACCCTCACGGGCTTCCCAGTTCAGGGATGGGGCCGCCCCCCTCTCCTTCCTGCAGTGTGGAGATCCCACCCACGTGACCTTCCAGACGGGGCGTCCCTGGCTGGAGATACCTGAGGAGGAGGAGGCAGAAGGCCCCCCACCTTCCTTTCCTGCCTACTCCCGGCTCTCCTTCTCCCCTCCCAGACACCACCTGATGACCTGGTGCTGGCAGCAGAATCCCCGCCTGCGTCCCTCCTTCGTCCAGATCCTGGAGAGCATCCAAGAGGACGTGAGCGCCAGCTTCCGTGCCCACGCCTTCTTCTGCAGCCCAGAGAACAAGCACAGCGGCTCTGGGGGGGCTCTGGACCTTGAGACAGACAAGCTGCTGCTGGAGGAGGAAGAGGAGGAAGAGGAGGAAGAGCCCAAGCCAGCGGACCCAGCCCTGGTCCCCCGGGGCAGCAGCCCCCAGCCCCTCTTCGGCCCCGGCCAGCCCAACGACTGTTCCCCGCCCAACAGGAAGCCAAGCCTCTGAGGCTGGGCCAGCTTGTCACCGAGGAAGGCCGGACCCCTTGTCAGTGGGGAGGGGGGGCTGTGTCCTGGGTTGCTGGCCCAGTGGCGAAGAGCCCCTCAAATGCCAGGGGAGACTTTCAAGACTTTATCCCTCTTTTTTTGGGAGAGAAAACCGGGTGGAGTGGGCAGAGGCTGATTGGCATCTGGGCATGAAATCCATCAGCCTGGGTGTGGGCTGACTCTCGCCTTCCCTCGCCAGGCTGCCAGGTTGGGGAGAGGGGGCCGTTTTCAGAAGCAAGGCGGAGAAGGGCAAAGACCCCAAAGTTTTTATTAAGCTGTGGAAGGGACCCCCAAACAGCAGAAGCTCCCTTGATGATGCCCTTCCTCCAGCTGCTCTCGTTGGCCAGCCAAGTGACAGGGACCCTCCTGGCTTAACTCTGCCCCCACGAGGGGTGCCGTGGGAGACAGCCCGCTCAGACCTCTGGGTCCCCTTCACTGGATGCAAGTGGTGGGACGTCCGAGAGGCCGGCGGGCCTGGGGGAGGGAAGCCCCAGATGCATCCAGGAGGAGACTGCAGCTCTCTCACTTGGGGAGGGGGTTGGTCTTCCTGCGATGCCCCTCGTAGCTTTTCCTGCAGGGAGAAAGGGGGAGGGGCAGAGTCCAGGCCGAGATTTGCCCCCCCAAAGTCCGTCTAGGCCTCGTCCGCTGGCTCTCTTCCCTCTTGGCCAGAAGGCACCGGTCATCCTGGCTCTCCGTCCTTCGCAGGTGGACAGTGCGGGAGAGGCAGCGGCGAGCGGGCGGAAGCCTCACCGGGCCTGTCTTCGGAGGGGAGGGGAGGGCGGGTAGTGCCGGACGGGGGGCACATCGTAGTGGCTGGGGATGTGGCTGTTTTTGGGAGAGTCGTAGTGGTTGGGGGGCACGGCTGGAGTCCCCTGCGAGACGCCTTCCGCTGCGGCTGAAAGGGGGAGAGGAGAAGAGAGGATGAGGGCAGATGGAGCCCCACACCAGCCCCTCCCCTCGGGCACTCGTTGACCCAACCCTGCTATTCCTGACCCCTCATTCACACTGACCCACCCTGGCACCGAGGGGGGCCCTGGGCGCAGAGGGGGGCTGCTCTGGTGGCCCTGAGGGGGTCGGGGAGGCAGGGAAGGGGCCTGCGATTATGCACGGCTGCCATATTCTCCCCCTCCCCATTTTTGGGGAAGGAGAAATCCTGGATGCCACCTCCTCCTTTTGTCCCCCCCCCCAAGCTGCTTTGGCTGCATGAAAAGCCTCCCCCCCCATTGCCTCTGAAGCCCCCCCCAAAAAGTTTTCTCCCTTCAAACACCCCCCCCATCACTTGGCAGCCTTCACCCTCCCCCCCCCATCCACCCAGGTTTCTCCAAAGTCGGGCAGTTTTACGATGATGACCGGGATTATTTTAGCCCCCCTCGCATTGTAACCGGAGGGGTTGGGGGAACTGAGTGAGTTCACCTTGTGGAAAGAGAGGCAATAAATGAATTGACCCTCCGAAGGAGGCTTCGCTTCTAGGTGGGGAGGCCACTCCTGGCCGCAAAGTGAGTGGGGGGCACCCAGCCTTTATTCCCCCCCCCCACATCTCACCTGTGCCTTCCTTGGCCTCAGCGCTGCCGGGGGGCTCCTCCAAGAGGCTGATCTCCGCATAGGACTTATCCCGCTGGCAGGAGGGGGGAGACTTCATCTCCATGTAGCTGCCCTCCGGCCCCTTCCCGGCAGGCCCCGGACAGTCCTTGATGGTGGCGTAGGGGTTCTCGGTGCTGAGGGAACTGTCGCTGCGGCCCCAGGGCGCCTCCTTGGCATGCACTGGGGAGGAAAGAGGGCAGCCGTGGCATTTGCTGCAAGGCTGGGGCCAACTTCTCTGGGAACGGGGGCAATGCCGGAGGACATCCTGGCTTGTTTCAGGGGACCAAGTAGGTCCCCACGCAAGAAAGCAGGACCCTCGCACCCCACCAGCTGCAGCGTTTGGAACCCCCCCACCAGTCACTGTTCTCTGCCGAGCCCCCCTTACCTTGGCAGCGATATTTGCCCAGGCCATCCGTGTAGCTGGAGCTGCGATCCAGGGAGCTTCCCCCTGCGGACGAGGCGGTTGTCCCATGAAGTGGGATTTAAGGGTCTGGGGAGGGGGGTCTTTATGCCCAAGAAGCAGGAGCTGGGATTCTCCAGGCAACTCTCCCTTGGAAGGGGTTTGGGGTCTTTCCCTCTTTCTTTTCTTGAATATCCTTTTTTTTTATTTTCCACTTTCATAATGTATAAATCACATGTATACTATTCCATAGCTGATATCCTATTGTATTAAGTGGTAATTACATCAGTTCCTCTTGTCATCAACGCCCAGAAAGATAAAAACCCATTATTGGCTCTTCTGCTCTCCATACACCTCTTTCTTCTACCTCTCTCCTACCTCCTTTCTTCCCTTCATCATCCTTTCCTACTCTACTTCCCCTTCCTTTCTCCTTCTCCTCTCTCTACATTCCACTCCTCCTTATCCTCCTCATCTTCCCCCTTCACCCTCTCTCCTGTCCCTCTCTTCCCATCTTCTCTCCTCTGTTTCCCACTCTTCCTCTCATTGGTGTATTTCAGCTTCTGAGCAAACTCCATTCTATGTTGATGGTATTTATGCTTCCATATCAATATACTTAACATATCTTAGTTTTAAAGAAAAAATAAGGGTCTTTCCCTCCTTCTGAAGTCTTTCTAAGAGATGGATCTGGAGAATCTCTTTGGAAGGGGGGGGCATTTGTGTCTGCCAGGGAGGGGCAGCTGCTCAGAATCCACACCTTGCCCAGCACTTCCGGGGGCTGCAGGAGAGCAGCAATTGGGGCCAAGGGCTACGGGGGAGGAGGTGGGATGCTTAAGGGGGGGGGGAGCTGGCGTGGTGCTTTCCCCTCCCTGCCCCCCTTCAGAGGAGGACCTGCCAGCACTCACCCTGGGGGGGGCTCCCCCGGAGGCGCTTCCAGTCGCTGGGCAGTGTGGCATTGCAGTCAGCCCCATACAGCCCTGGCCAGTCCCGCTCCAGACTCTGCGGGTGGGAGAAAGCGTTGGGAGAGGAAGGGCTGCAGGAGAAGCCTCCGAATGAGGCAGGGCAGCCCCATAGAAAGAGGGCAGAGGGGGGGCACTCATTCCAGGAAAATGGAAAATGACCTCCAAGTGGCATAAACTGAGGACCCCCAGCAGAAGGAGAAAGCCTGAAGCTTTCAAATCTTAGGGAGTGCAGATTCCCAGGTAAGAAAGGAGCCCCTTGGATGCCAACTCCTGACCCCCCCAACCCGCCTCTTCATGGTCATGGAGGGAAACACACCCCCCCCCACTTATCCAGCAGAGCTGGGTCTTTCCTCAAGGGGGGAAGGGGAGAGTCATTGGGAGAGGGGGGGGGAGCAGGGAGCCTCACCTTCCCAGGATGATCGGGGATGCTTGGGATGCGGAAGCCGGGGGAGCAGGGCGAGAGGGTGTGGTAACTGGGGTTCGAATAATAATGGGTGTAATTGGGGGGCACATCTGGAAAGAGAAGAGTTCGTGTCCTAGGAAAGGCCCCGGGGATTCGCACTCGTGCTGGGTGCTCGTGCCAACCCAGGTTGGCACGCGGTGGTCGCCCCTCCCCTTTTAACTCTGGTCCCGTCCCTCCTCCCGTGCCCAGCCCCAGCTCACCCGGGACGACGTACTCCGAACTGTCCGCCCCCCCTGTGGTGTAGGCCACGGAGACGTGACGCTTCTCCTTCTCCTTCTGAAAACGCCGGTAGCAGAAGAAAAGCCCCAGCACGGCTGCCAGCAAAGCGGCCAGGATGACGATGCCAATCACGGCCCCCAGGGAGGGGCTGTTGGCGGCTGGCGAAGCGGGAACCACGGTGAGGGGGTGATCGGGGAGGCCTGTGAATCGTTTAATTGAGGAACACGGCAATTCGGACAGAGGTCCAGGAGCCAAAGGTCAGCCCCGCCTGTTCGGAGGCCACCCTGATCACACCTGGGTCAGGGGCCTCCAAACGTAGCGATTTTAGGACTTGGTGGACTTCAACTCCCAGAATTCCTCAGCTGGTGCTAGATGGGGAATTCTGGGGGTTGAAGTCCACAAGTCTGAAAGTGGCCAAGATTGGAGGCTCTTCTCTGGATGGGCAAAGCTCATCGGGCTGCAGAGGGGACCCTGGCCCTCCCCCTGGCACAACCCCTCCTTCTCTTTGAGGGATGGAGAGTCCTTGTCAATCACTCCTCCAGGAAGAGAGGACAAAAAGGAAGAAAAGAAAGAAAGAAGAAAGAAAGAAGAAAGAAAAGGAAGAAAGAAAGAAGAAAGAAAAGGAAGAAAGAAAGAGAAAGAAAGGAAAGAAAGAAAGAAGAAAGTATGAAAGAAAGAAAGAAAAGAAAGAGAAAGAAAGAAAAAGAAAGAAAGAAAGTAAAGAAAGAAAGAAAAATCCATTCCAATTCTTGGTTATTTTCACTTTCTCCATTCCTGTGCCCAGGGCCCAGAAGAGGTTGGAGAAGAGAGGACAAGATGTCACGCTTACTGGTCTCGCAGTGGGCACCAGTGTAGCCTGAGGGGCACGAGCAGGACCCCGTGCCTGGGTCACAGAGGGCCCCGTGCTGGCAGTGGCATCGGGAGGTGCAATTGCTGCCAAAGAAGCCGGAAGCGCAGCCTGCAAAAACATTGGAGGTGCTGCATTCACAAATGGCACCAACCCAGGAAATGGCATCCAGGGGGTGAGGCGGGGACGCCCCCAGAGGAGGCCCAGTCCTGGCCAAGGGGCCCAGTGGGGGGCAGCCCCATTCCAGGACCCCCTCCCCCCCACCCCGGAAGAGGGGCATCCTTGGATTTCCTGAGCTTTCTGCCCATCGGACTCACGTCTTGTGCAGTCTCTTCCCGTCCAGCCAGGCGGGCAGTCGCAGGAGCCGTCCACGGGGTGGCAGATGGAGTGGTTGGCACACTTGCAGGGCACGGAGCACTTCTTGCCATAACGGCCCGGTTGGCAGGCTGCATTTGGGGCAGGGGGTGGCGAAGAGGGGAAGGGGATTGAGGTCAGTCTGTGGGCAGGGACGGCATGGCTCCGAGGGAGGGAGAGACCAGCTGGATTTCCATTTTTTGTCCTTAACAGCCAAGACTGGCATTTCAGAGGCGTTTTGGCAGAGGGGGGGGTTATTGCAATTGGTTAAGCGGGCTGCTTTTCCTCTGCCTGTCTCCCCCCCCCGCAGCAGTGAGAATGGAGGCCTGGGGGTCTTCAGAGGAGGGGAGGGGATTCTGCTGCCCCAGAGGAGTTCACTTACGCCGCTGGCAGGTGGGCCCCCGGAAGCCTGGGGCGCACTCGCAGATGCCATCCTTGGGGGAACAGCTGGCCCCATTCTTGCAGGAGCACAGCTGGCGGCACTGCTCCCCCCACAGGCCCTCCGCACACAGCTGGCTGCAACGGGTTCCTGGTGGGGGGAAAGGGGAGAGTGTTCTCCATGCCCACCTCCATGCGGCCGCAGGGCCTCTGCGCCAGCTCTGCCTGCCCATCTTTCAGCAGGTGGGATCGTAGCCTCCCCCAGCCCACCCAACCGCCCACCCAGCCCCCTCCTGACCTTTCCACCCAGGCAGGCAGCGGCATCGTCCGGAGACCGGGTCACACCCAGCGGCGTTTTCACAGGAACACTTCCGACTGCATCCCAGGCCGTAGAACCAGCCCTGGGCAGGATGGAGGGTGAAAGAAGGAAGAGCCCCCCCCCACCCCATTACTTCTGGTGGACTGATTGCTGTCTGTGGTCTTCAGGGTCTCCTGCTTGACTAGAAGACCTCACGGGTCCCTTCCAGCTCCCATGTCCTATTCTGACTTCCCCACTCAAGGCCACCGCCCAGGGCTGCTTCCTCCCTAGGGACGCTGCTGCCCTTGGGGGGAACCCAGAGGCAGGTCCTTCAAGGTCTGTAAGCCCAACACCCAGGCGGGCTGGCACCCAAGCTCTTTGCCCTCTTACCGGGCATGGCTGTGTGCACTGACTGCCTTGCCACCCAGCCACGCAGGTGCATCCTCCGTCGACGGGATCACAGGTTGCTCCGTTGGCACAGAGGCAGGTCTGGTTGCAACCGGCCCCCCAGGTGCCTGAAGAGCAGGGGGCAGAGCAGTCCACTCCCTGCCAGCCTGGAGGGGAGGAGAAGAGAGGTTCACAGGAAACCTCGTGGGCAGCGACTGGTGTGAGTTCTGGATCCTTTGCACGTTCCTCCTCTGGCACAAGCAGTTGGAACTCACAAAGGAAGGTATCTCCCATCCCAGCAGCTCACGGATGGCCTTCCTTCCCAGGTACACCACACAGGGGCACAGCCAGGTCAGCTCATTCAACCTTATTGTGAAGCTCCAGTAACGGAATCTTGCCAATCTGAAAGTAGGACTCTCCCTGGAAGCTACGGGGGGTCCCTCCCGAGCCCCTTTCTCTGCCCATTATGCAGCTGCGGGCTCAGGCATCTTTTATCTGTCTGTCCCCCAGGCGGCATCGCTCTGCCCGCCTTCCAAGGTCTCACCCATCCCAGAGGTATCCTACCTTCCTTGCAGAAACAGGTCCCCTCCACGGGAGAACAGCCCAAGGCGTTACGGCAGCTGCACTCCTGAGAGCAGTTCACCCCAAAAGTGTCGTCCGGGCAGGGGCTGGAGCAGTGCTTGTCCTGCCCAAGGTAAAAGCAGTCAGGGGATCCAGCTGAGCCCCAGAAAATGCCACCCCCCCTCCAGACTCCCAGAGATACTCACGGTGTAGCCTGGTGGGCAGTTGCAGCGGCCCGTCTCCCCATCACAAGTGCCCCCATTCAGGCACAGGCAGGGGTCCTGGCATCGGAGGCCGTGGGATCCATGGGGACACGTCTCGTTGCAGTACAGGCCGGCCCACCCTGCCTTGCAGGCGCATTCCCCAGAGATGGGGTGACAGCTGTGGGGAGAAGCCGAGAAACGAGGCCCGCCCGGTGGGCTTATCTCGAGGAACCTGGTTTCCCAATCTATCCCATCCACTGCAGGGGGTTGGGGGGCAGGCTGGACAAATGCCCCAGGGAAACAAGGGGGCCTCCGGACTGACCTCTGCGTGTGCTGAGGGTCACAGAGACAAGGAAACTGGCAGCTGAGGCCGTACAGCCCGGGGAGACACTTCCGCTCCTCGCAGCGGCTGCCATAGAACCCGGCTTCACACAAACAGCCCCCGCTGATGTGGAAACAGTGGCCCCCGTTGGTGCAGTCGCAGGTCTCTTGGCAGTCCTGGCCGTATTTGCCGATGGGACACATCTCGCGGCATCTTGGGGAGGAGCGGGAGGGTGGAGAACAGAAAATACGGTAGGTACAACATCTGTCAACATCGGTCAACCGCAGTGCTGGCCTAGAGTGCCAGTCCGAGAGCATGTCTAGTGTCAACACAACCCATAAAATGGGGGTGGATGGGTGGGGGACGTCTGTCCCAAGCCCACCACCACCACTGCAAGAGGTATCCTCTTGGCCTTGATCATGCCAAGCCCAAGGAACCAAGAAGAACACGCAGAGTCACTTCTGAGAGGTTCTTCATAGCTGTTTGCTTAGAGACAGAATCTTGCTAGAGTAAAGCAACGATCCGCATAGCTACTGAGATGCTCTGTGAATTGCTAGGGAGGGTCCACCTTCGCCCTCTCCCTGCCTGCCAGAGATTCCAAGCTCTGCCCTCTCTTTGGCCTCTGGGAAACAGCCCCTCCCTCCCGCAACTCTGGTCTACATTCCACCGCAGATCTGCAGGGAATCCTCTCCAAGACGGGCTTGGTTTGGCGTGGCTGCCAAGAGCGTTGCACAACCTTCAGGAGAGCCATGAGTGCTCTCCTCAGCTCTTCCACATCCTCCTCAGAGTTGGAGCGGCCGCTTCAACCTTCCCCAGGAGCGTCTCCCTCCACCTTCCCCATTGTTCCCAATTCCTGGACAGCAGCAGCACATTTCCTTCCTCTTGCAGCTTAGGGGGAAACACGGACTCCTCTGCTGAGGGCAGCCAGCCTAATTGGCAAGGGGATTCCTGCGTGGAGGCTGGCCGGGTTTATAAAGGGCCCCTGCTACTTTTAGCAGAGACGGGGCGATTGGCCTTGGCAGACAGGCGTGACACTCCCGGGGAAGAGGGCCCAGTCAATGACAACCGCAGCCGGGCAGAAACTGCCGCTGGTGGCCACGGGGCATCATGCCAAGGCATCGGGTGGCTGGCGCAAGAGGTCAGTTTGGTGGGAGGAGACTCCTCCCCTTGCAGGCTGAGGAGCTGGTCTCCGAAACAGACGCGTCACACACGTCCAGTGAAGGAGGGCCCTTCATCTCTGCGGAAAATGGTTTCCTTCTCAAGCTGCAGCCATTGTTAGGAAGTTTGTCGGAGGAATGCGCCTTTTGTGTCCTTGAAATTGCGTGTCCCGCACAAAGGAGAACGGGCGTTCCCTTGTGGGACTTTCTGATGTTAGATGACCTTAGCTCTGCTGCGAGTGTGAAATTTCCCAGGTTCTCCCGTATCGTCCTTTCTATTTCCTGAAGATCTTAGTGAACCTTCTTTGAACTGGTTCCAGGTGGACGGGATCCAAGGCCCAGATGCAGCCCTTGAGAAGTGGAATTGGGTCACTTCCTTACGGAGAATCGGAAACGAGACGCCTGCCCTCCTCAGCAGGCTGGCGGCCTGTGAAAGACCATCACGAGGACCGACAAGCAATAGCAATAGCAATTAGATTTATATACCACTTCATAGGGCTTTCAGCCCTCTCTAAGCGGTTTACAGAGTCAGCATATTGCCCCCAACAACAATCCGGGTCCCCCCCAAAGCCCCCCTGCACTGCGGAGGGCCTACTCACTCCTCTCCCAGGTAGCCTGGAGCACAGCGGCACTGGCCCGAATCAGGATTGCACCGGCCTCCATTGTGGCACCGGCACTCTTCCTGGCAGCTGGAACCGAAGCGGCCAATGGGGCACCGGGTGGAGCAGATGTCGCCCTGTGGAGGGTGAGGGGGAAAAGAGTCAGAAACTGCCCGGAGGAAGGTCAACCAACAACACGGACCCAAATGGGAAGGAGATTTTGTCACAGGGAAGAGGGTTGCCAAACAGCTCTTCCTCCGTTCCGTTTCTCTCTCTCTTCCCAGAAATAGGAAGGTAGAATTGATCCCTAAGAATTGGGGGGGGGACACTTCGCAGCCCCTCTGCAAGGGATTGGAGGAGGCTTCTGGTTCAGAGGTTGGGGGGGGGCATCTCCCTGTCCCTGCCCACCTACCATCCATCCAGGAGGGCAGGCACATTTGCTGGAGGAGGCGGGATGGCAGACACCCCCGTTCTGGCAGGGGCAGTAGGCTGGGCACTGGAATCCGTGGGTGCTGTTGGGGCAGAGGATCTCGCAGCTGGAAGAGAGAGGGGGGGAAGTCCACAGGATGGGCTCACACCACCTTCTACCCACTTGTACCAGGCTCGCTGTCCAGGAGGAAATGGGCCTCTCAGAGACCCATTCTGCCCCCACCCTGCTGGGCTGTCCATTAGGGGCAGTCGGAACAGCCCCTCTAGACCTCTCCCCCCCTGCAAGGTTTCACCCACCCAGCTGGACAAGACTTAAGTTCCTCTGGATGGGACCCCTGAGGTACGTCACAGCCTCCAGTCCGAGGTAGGTGAAGCTATTCCAGGGAGGGCAGTTAGTTTCTCTCCTGCAATTTCTGGTGCTGGAAAACTCACCAGTGGTGTTGCTCTGATGCCCCCAGGTTTCTGGTGCCAGCCCCTCGCTCTGCCCCCCAAAATGCCCGGCTCAGCATCTCTACCATGCCTCCCCCCACTCCACTCACTGTGGCCCAGCATAGCCGGGAGAGCAGAAGCAGGCGCCGTCCCTGTGGCTGCAGAATGCTCCGTTCTGGCAATGGCAATCCAGCTGGCACCCTTGGCCATAGGTCCCCGTGGCACAGGGCTCTTGGCACTGCTGCCCACGGTAACCAGGGGGGCAAGTGCAGGCCCCAGTCAGGGGGTCACAGCTGCCTCCGTTCACGCACGTGCAGGGGCTCTCGCAGGTGGGCCCCCAGGATCGGTCGCTGCACTCTGGAGGGGAGAAAAATTGGCTGCGCAACCTGCAGGTCTCCTGGGGCCTCGATCCAACGTGCTTCAAGGATCATTGGCTGCCATCCCGGGGAGGCCAGAGGGTTTCGTGCCCCCTCACTCCGAATGCGCCTCAGTCAAGTGCCCTGAATGAGCAGGTCTCGCCAAGGGGAAGGCCTGGCCAGCATCTGCCCCAAGGCTGCTCTGTTTCCTGATGCTCTTTGTGGTCCGGCCCCTCTGCTCTCTGAACATCCCCCCCCCCCCATGGCTCCAGGCCTTCCTTCCTGAACTCCGAGCCCCGAGGACTGGCTCAAAGGGGGTGACTCACCACTGGAGCAGTCTGTGCCCCTCCAGCCTTGCTCGCACTGACACTGGTCTGGGGCCACACACCGGCCGTGCACGCACTCCTGGGCACACCGAGCTGCGGGGCAGAAAGAGAGCATCACCTGCCAGTCCCTGCCTGACCTCCGGAGCTGCTCCCCCCATAGGACTGCAGGGAATTAAGAGGCTCTCGCCCCTCCTGCGCCCAGCCCCGGGGATGGAAAATCCCGGCGGTTTGCTCAACAGAAATGCAGAAGCAGCTTCCAGGACCTTTCGATAGGTCCCACTCTGCTCTCTGGCCCCCGGGGGATCTCCTGCTGGTCTCCCATCCCTCCCCAGGACTGGCCCTGCTGGGCTTCCTGAGGCTGTTTGTGCGCAGACCGTCTCCCCTTCCGCAGCGGTTCAACGGGGGGCGGGGGGATCACCGTGGAGAGATGGGCTTACGGACACAGGCGTCGCTGCTCTCGTAGAAGCCCTGGCAGCAGTTATGGCGCCTCCGGTACTCCACTTTGATGCCTTGGCGGTAGGCCGTCTTGTACAGGACTCTGAAAGGGCCGAGAGAAAAGGCCGCTGGGGGAGAGCAGGACTCCGTGCCCAGCCTCGGCTTCCCCCCTTGTCAATGCGGGGAGTTTGGGGGGGAGCGCTCCGTGCTGACCTGTACTGAGGGCAGCTCTTCGTCCGAAGCCACGCTGGGCTTTTGCAGGGCTCCGGAGACTCCTGGGTGAAGGGCTGCACGAAGGACTCCTTGGAGACGGTGGTGAAACTGTCGGGGACAACGAAGGCAGCTTGAGTTGTGAGGAAGGGGCTCGTCCACCACTCAAATGCAGGGGGGTGACATGTCCAGGACAAAGGAAGAAATGGGGAAGGGAGCACTTCCCAAAAAACATTTTGGGAGAAATGGCCTCTTCCTAAAGAAATGGGGAGGGGACGCACCACCCCCACCTTTGCCCGCCTGCCTTGCGAGGGGTCTCACCTTTCCCAGTAGCTGCAGACGTTGGGGTCGCTGGAGCTGAGAGACAGGGCCCGATCCAGCTGCAGCCACAGCACCAGCAGGGAGTAACGATAAGCCATCATCCTGAGACGGAGGGATTGATGGCGATTGTGAAGGCATTTGGATTCACACCACCTAACTTTGCCCTCCCCTCCCTCTCCCTCCCTCCCTCCCTCGTGGCACCTTCCCAGCGTGATGTCCACAAACACTGGGAGGCCTGTGCGAAGACAGGAAAGAGGCAGAGCTGGGGCTCCCTCGGTGGAGGGGCTGGGGTCCCGTCCTTGGAACTGTCTCCCCATGGAACAGGAGAGGCAGCCTCCAGGAAAACAGCCCCTCCCAGGAAGAGGTTTGATGTGGGAAAGGAGCTGTCCAACATGCGTGGAGGAGCAGAGGAGGAAAGGTGTGTGTGGGGGGTTAACAGAGTTGGAAGGGCCCTTGCAGGTCATCTAGTCCAACCCCACACCTGGCTGGCATTGGCCGGAAGCCGAGCGACTCACGAGGCGTTGCCTGTGAGGCCTGGAGACGCTGAAGGGGCCTGTTTGAAGCCTCCATCCAGGCGCTGCGGGAGACCTGAGCTGTGGCAGGAGACAGAAGACCAGATCTCCCTTTTTCTTTCTCCTCTTCCTTCGGCTCCAAAGTCCCAGCTTAGAGATACGGAGAATATTGTTTCGGCTTGAAACCAAAACTGGGAGACCATCCTGGCTCTGGGAGGGGGGGGCACTGCGATTTTAAGCCCCCTCCCCTCTGCCTGCCACAAACTCCAACTCTGGAATCTTTTTTTCCTAAGCCCAGGCCTGACCCCGGTCAGTTTCTCACGGCTTGAGGCTGCTGGGGGTTTTCCACATAGGAAAATTTTACGCGCTTGGATGGCGCCAAAGAAGCTCCTGTTACCAAAACCTCGGTTCCCCACTGCTGGCAGTGAAGGAGTTAAGCCTCCGCCCCTCTCTGGACGTGCTCCCCCCCCCCGCTCCCCCCTTTGGCAACAGGGCAGAGCAGCCTCCGTCCACTGGGCCCAAGTCCCTCCGTCCCCCTCTGCTGAGGCAGCAAAGTTTTTGCAACCCCTTCCTGGCTGTTGGGGGCCCCTCCTACTGCCGTGGGCTGCGTCTCCCAGGAGCCCCGAAAGGAGAGGGGGAAAGAGGGGCTGGGGAGGGGCAGCCCGGGCCTCCCTCTTCTGCACACCTCCCAAAATCTGCACCCGAAGGCCTGAAGGCCAAACACCATTCACAGGGCAGAACCAGAGGGACTCTGTGGCACCCGGAAGCCAGCAAAACCCAAATCCTGCCATCCGTGGAGACCCACCAGCTGGCCAGCCACCCCCCTCCTTCGCCAAGAGGAGCCAAGGGGGGCCAGTTTGCTCGGCCTCCCCGCCCATCCAGTCCGGAGACCACCCGTGTCTCCAGGAACATGCAGAGGAGGAGGAGGAGGAAAAGAGCCCCCTCCCCATTGCTTGCAAAGCTGGAAGGAGGGGAGTCCCTGGGGAAGGGAGGGCCGTTTGGACAGCAACCCAAGACAGGCCGGGCCCTTTGGAGGCTTCTCCAAGTCTTGGGGAGCCTGTGGGGGCCGTGCAGGCAGCCCACGCAGCTCTTTGCAAGCCAGCCGGGCTCCAGGGCCCTTCTGCAAAAGGCAGGCTGGGGTGCATCCCCCCCCCCAGATCCAGCCCCTCTGAAGTCTTCTGACCAGGAAGAGGAATCCAGTTCTAATTTTCCTAGCCTGGGTGTCCCTCTCGAAGCTAGAGCAGAAAGCCCCCAGCTCACTCTCTTCCATGTTTCCAGGACCCAGCCCCACTCCCCCCTTTGCTCCCCTGCCAGTCCCTGGATGGGGCTCCTCTAGAGAGGGAAGGAAGGAGGGAGAGAGAGAAAGAAAGAGAGAGAGAAGGAGAGAAGGAGAGAGAGGGAGGGAGGGGAGAGAGACGCTGGTCTTCGGCCTCCCTGCAAACAGGAAGTGACCCTGAGGGTCTGCAGCTGGAGGGTGTGAGAAACGGAGCTGATCTCCCCTTTGCAAGGCGGGACGTCCTGGCGCTACCCCGGGTTGTGTGTGGGGCAGGCAGAAAGGAGGACCGCCATGCCGCCTAACCTCAAGAAGGAGGCTGAAAAAGAATCCGCCAGGAGACGCGGCTGGTGCCGAGGGAAGCAAAGGCTTACTACGACCATAACTACTACAGGGTGTGCAGAGTTTTTCCGGCCGGCTGTGTGTAATTGCACAGAGATGGCCGTGCGGATGTGCCAGATCCCCACTGCTCTGCCTCTCCATTTCTGCAGGCGGGATAAAACTGGGTACTGAACTCCCGACAGAGGAAGGAAGACCTGGGTGGGCGGAACGTGAATGGCTGGGGTTTCAGAAGTGAGAGAAGGGGAACTGGGGGGTTGTTCCCCCCCCTCAAACACACGGACAATCTGCAGCTGGGAAGCTTGGCTGTGGGGCCTGTGCTGAGCCCCTGCATGGCTGGGGGGGGGTGGGGGCTGCGGGGGTGGGAGGGAACAAGGAGGGGCCGGAGCAAAGCTGGTTTGAGTTAAAGCCGCAGCCCTGCGGAGGATCCCTGCGTGGGAAGAGGGGAAGCCAGCACGGACTCAATGGCAGGAGAGGCTTCTCGGAAGACGAAGGGATGTCTTGGGGGGCTGCAAGAGCCCACCCTGGACTCCCCTCCTCCTTTCCGCATCATGGATGGGGCCTGTTTGGCCAGAGGGGGGAGCGGGAGCTTGCAAGCCCTCATCTCTCTGGAGTCTCAAGTGATTCGGAAACAAGGCACAAGTGGGGGCCCCACAGCAGGAGGGGCACGGCTCCCCCTGGCAGAGAGGCGATTGGGCCTGCTCTGCCCCCCACAAGAGGGGACTCCAGCCCTGGGTTCAAGGCCCTGGGAAGAGCCTGGGGGATGAGGCCTCCCGGGGCCTCTTCGTCCCCCTCCGCAGCTGCCTCGATGCCTGGCCCGGCCAGTGCCCATGACTTCATCCCGAGAGAGCTACCTGGGCATTCAAGCCACCGCAGGAGAGGAGAGAGGCAGGAGATTGGCAGGAAAAGGCAGGCCTGGCGGGAGAGGCAGGCAGGCAGGGCATCTCCGGGGCCTCCGTTGCACAGCTTGGCATGGGCACCCCAGAGGGTCTCCAGTCCCTGTCCCCAAAGGGGAGCAGAACAACGGCTGTGATACCAATTTAAAAATCCCCCCTGCTCCCCAAACGCCGCAGCGGTGCCAGCCCCTGTTCCGGAGGCAGGAGTGGGGGGGGGGAAAGTGTCCTCCTTGCTCCTCCCTCCCTCCCCTCTTTCCTGCCCCACAGATAGAAAGCTCCTGTTTACACCCCCGAAGCCTCATCGGACTTCCATCCTGCTTCCTGTTTATCGGAAAGGAGTGAGGAGGGATGTCAGCCAAAGGTGCCCGGGCGAGGCTTGAAAGGCGCGCTGGCCCTCTGCTCTCCAGGGGTCACTCGGGGCTCCTCTGCCCGTGTGGGGCTTGCAATGGGGAGAAACTCAGAAACGGACTGGCCAAGGGAGCAGATGGAGGCCTTTTTCCTGAGAGCCCCCCACCCCTTCAGTCAGATAACTTGGTTAGTTCGCAGTTTAGCCAAGTTCACTTCTCCCAGTCCTCGGCCGAAATAACCCAAAACACCCCCTCCCTCCCTCCTGCTCTTTGCAGCCCCCCCAAGTGATCCCTGGGGGGGGGGAAGCAGGTCCCTCCCTCAAGGCTGAGTCCTGCTTGGTCTCCGGAGGGCACAACTTCCCCCTGGCGAGTCAGGGCTGGTGGTTTCCGGAGAGATCTGCTGCCCAGAGATAAGCCTTTCTGGTGACTCCGCTGGGCATTTTTAGACGGGCCCGTCAAACGGATCCTTCGCCACGAGCGGCTGAATGTTCGGTGGATGAGTAATGGACGCTGGAGGGACTTGAACCCAGGACCTCCTCGACCCCACCCAGCCCAGTGGGGGGGGGGAACGGGAGCTCTTTGCTAGGACCGGCGGGAGAAGGCCGAGTCTTTCCCAAGGAGGGGAGGGGACTGAATTAAGGGTGCAGCTCCAGGGGTGCTCCCCCGTCCCTCCCTTTTGGGCACATGGAGGCCCCTTCACACGGACAACACAGTCACCCATTCAAACCAGCAGCCCTTTGGGAGACTCCTGGGGCTCCCAGCAGAGACCCCCAAGTGGGTCGGGGCCCAAGGGAGGCTTCCAGTGGGCCACATGCGGGCTAAAAGACCCCCAGAGTCTTTGGAGCACAACTTCCCAGAAGGAAAGCGGGATTATTCTACCTAACTTAACTTAACTAATTATTCTACCTACCTAACGTGCCAAAACTTCCACTCTGTCTGCTGTGGGGAGGACAGTCTCCTGGTGGGGGGCCAAGGCAAGGGCAGTCCAGCCAGGTGCCCCCTTCCAAGCGGGCCAAGGGGAAGCCCTGGTCGGCAGCTGAGCTCTGTGCCCGGGCATCGCAGTCTCCAGGTTCACCCCCCAAAAATCTTACCTCCTTCGGCTCCTGTGGTGGATCCACCCGAAGGCCGGGGTGAGGGAGCGGGCGCTGGCGGTGGGCTGCCTGTCCTCACCGCTCCTGACCCGGCAGCCCCTCTTGTCCAGCCAGAAGCCGGAGCCGTCGCGAGAGGGGCATCCTGGCCCTTCGGGGACTTCCCAGGCTGCGTTGGGTGGCCGAGCGCAAGAGGAGAGGGAACAGGCAGCGGGAGAGGAGCGGGGACAGAGAGGCAGGAAGGGGCCGGGATCAGCTGGCGCCTTCAGGAAGCCTGGACGGGGAAGCGGAATGGAGGGAAACAGCAACAACAGCGGGGGGAAAAGAGTATTATTATTTTTTGGCAAGGAAGCCCAAATCTTTGGAAGATGCAAACTCTCCAGCGAAGCTCGCCTGAAAGCAGCTCAGCGGCCGGAGCGCAAGATCTGGGGTGGCCCAGGAAGCATCGGGGGCGGCTGGGGGGAGGGATACAGCGCCCCTCCCTCATCCCACGGACGGTGGGGAGCCTGGATGTTTGGGCCGCCCATCCTGACTCAAATCTAGCCCTGGGCAGAAACGGCCACCCGAAACGTTTGCCTTGATCCGCGGAATGAAATGCTCCCTACTTCCACGCAGCTGTGGCTGAACATGGGGGAAACCGGGGCTGTCCGGAGCCCCCTCCCCGAAGACAAGGGGGAAGCAGAGATCACCCCCCCCATTCGCCCCCACCCCCCAAGACGTCAACCATGGGATTCATCCCAGTTAATCCCCTGCGCCTCTCCAGTATTTTAAGAAGGTCTGGTTGACACCGGGTGGGCGGACAACGGCAGGAATCCAGGGAGGGGGGGCTTTCCCAGGGCCTGTGGGAGGAAAGATACACACAAATGGGGGTGGGTGGGGGGCTTTAAGTATTGCTAGAGCTCAGCACCCGGAACAGCTCCCGGCCCTGCCCTCACAGGAGGGGGCAGCCGTGCCAGTCAGCCTTTTGATAAACATGTTCCCCATTTTCCCCTCTTGTTGGGGTCCCCTGAAAGGAGTGGGGGGTCTCTCAGAGGCGGCTGCTGTGAAGGGAGGGGCCGGGATTGATGTGAGGGGGGGGGGGCGGAGAGCGGGATATGGCCGAGGACTCCAGTTGCTTCGGCCTCCACCAGGGGGCGGCAGAGACCCTTGGCCATCCCAGGCTATGCCAACCTGCTTGGCACCCCGAGACTCTGTGCCAGCTGAGCTTAGCCTGCAGAGGAGGCTCCCCAGCCGCATTTACAGTGTCTCAATCTCTCTCTCTTTTTTTAAAAAGAGATTTATTATTTTTTTAGTTACAAAAACAAACATCTCATCTGAGAGCGTCTTGAGCTGTCCATGTTCCCTCTGGCTGGCCTCCCCCAGGACCCCAAAGTATCCTGGGCCCCTACCCACCCCAGGCCCATCCTTTAGGCCTTTTGCAGGGGGGGGGGTGTCTGAAGGGAGGGCTGGGACCCCCTCCCCCGTGCAAAGGCTCCCACGTAAGGATGGCGGACGGGGCGTTCCACCAAGATCAGCCATGGGGAGGAATGCAGCCTGGACCAATGTCTGGGCAGCCGGTCAGTGTGTGTGTGGGGGGGTCTTGCTGGAGCCAGGGGAGGGGTCCCTTTCTGAAGGCCCTGGAGGGAACCTCCTGCATCCAGAGGGTCTATATTCTCCTGCCTGGACTGTCATTCCCAGGCCGGCCCCTCCAGCTGCTTCCCTAGCTGCAGAGGACAGATGTCACACACACACACACACACCCCGTCCTTCCTAATTGCTTCCCCCCTTCGCCTAAGAACTTGGTAACGATTCCGCATTCCAGAGGTGCTGCCTCCCTGCCAGGCCATCTCCCACCACCGGGGCGGCCATTAGTTTCAATTAGCCCGGCCGAAGGGGAGGGGGCCCTTGATGGATGGGCTTCTCCTGGGTGTTGCATGGCGGAGGGAGGGAGAGGAGGAGGAAGAAGGGCCATCAAAGGGCCATCACCACCACCACCCCGGGGAGCATTTCAGGACCTCAGCCAGCTGCTCCAGACCTCTGGGGCTTCCTTAGGCCCCCACCCCCCCAGCCCCCACCCCAGGAACCTGCAAGTGAAGATCCAGCACTTCCTGACTCCACCCCCCCCCTCCATAGCAGAGAGGACTTTCATTCTATGGTCCTTTAGTGATGATTTGGGGGGGGATAAGGAAGTGGAGAATCAGCCCCCCCCCCCAGGGGCAGAAAGGGGCAGCAGGAGGCCTTGTAGTTCTGGCTGCCAAATGCCTGGAGGGACCTGAGCCAGGTGAGGTTACCTGAGGCAGCCTCTTCGCCTCTCCTCTGCCAGCTGGTCTTCTGGGGCTGCTAGATGGGGGGGGGTAGGGAGTGGGCCAGAGACCCTCCCCAAAGGGCTCTTCCCTCCTGCACCCCCAGCTCTCTTCTGCTGAAGGCAACCGAAGCCCCCTCCTCAGCTCTTCTAAGCCGCCCCCCCAACTCCGCTGAAATGGAAAACCGTCTGGAGCCTGCCCAGCCCCTCCCACAGGACTTCCATCAGTAAATAAATGCAGGGGGGAGGGCTCCCCCTTTCCTCTCCTGGGGAGACCTCCACGTCTCCCTCTCTCCTGCCCAGTGAGGGCCCTGGGTCTCTCTCTCTCCCCTCCGCTGCTTGGCTAGACCCTTTCCAGTGGGGGTGGGGGGGCACCTCAGCTTCCGCTGCCAAGGGGACGTTGTGGGGGCGAGTTAAAAGGTCTCTGGAACAGCAACGGCAGAGCTCCGGTCAATATCCAGAAGACCCCTCCCCACCTGCTTTCAGATTCCTCTCTTCCTGCTGGTGGAGGAGACGTATCTTAGGGGTTCTGGCCCTCTTTGGGGGGGTCACTGTGTCCCTGCAAGTCATGATCCCTAATCTTTGGTTAAAGGAAAGGGGTCCCCCCCCACTCCCCCCCACCTCCTGCTTACCCAGAGCAAAATGGGGGCATCAACCCCTTATTTCCTTCCTGCAGCCCTCCCTCCTTCTGTCTCCCCCTCCATATCAGGGCCCAAGGGAAGCCCCTTCTTAATTGCCCCTTGCTCCCCCTTGCCTTCTCTTTTCTCATCTCCTCCCCCCCCCTCCTAGTGTGGCTTGGTGTCATTTATCAATACCGCAAACTCAGCCGGGAGATGCACTCTGAAACTCTATGCCATCCCCTGCTCGTCTCCGCGGGGACTTTTCCCACCCCAGCGAAGGGGTGGGGAGGAAGATTCATGCTGGTGGCATGGCTGCCAGGGCAGTGAGAGCGAAGAGGCTTCCCAGAGGCTGAGTCCAGCTTCACCCCCGTCTGCCTGGGCAGAGAGAAGCCCCAGGGTTCATCCGCAGCTCAGCCAGTGCCCACTTTCAGGGGTTTTAAAGAGATGCCCTGGCTGGTTAAGCCCCCCTCCTTCCCCCATTGCGCAGCTGGTCTCCTGGAAAGCCTGCTGGTCCTTGCTCCCTTCGGACCCACAACTGAGTATCAGTATCCTAGAGCCTCCCGTGACCCACAGATGCCCTGCTTCTTCCACATATAGCAATAGCAGTTAGACTTATATACCGCTTCATAGGGCTTTCAGGCCTCTCTAAGCGGTTTACAGAGAGTCAGCATATTGCCCCCAACAACAATCCGGGTCCTCATTTCACCCACCTCGGAAGGATGGAAGGCTGAGTCAACCCTGAGCCGGTGAGATTTAGAACCGCCGAACTGCAGAACTAGCAGTCAGCTGAAGTAGCCTGCAGTGCTGCATTTAACCACTGCGCCACCTCGGCTCTGCCAATTGTGGCATTGCCAAGTTTGGCCCAAGGATGCAAGCGTCACTCCCACCATCTGAGGGAGCATCGCGTGCCACGCTGCCGAGTTTCTTCTTCTTCTTGGGGTTGGCAGAAATCGGCTTGTGGTTTGGGCACTACCCTTCTTCAGCAGGCCCTTGGTGCCCGCTCTGCCCCTGAGCGGGGAGGGACCTCCGCTGGCACTCTGAGCCAAAGACCGCTGCCCCCCTCTCCCCCGCCTCGCCTTTGGCGACAAGGAAACTGCCCTCTTCATCACTCAGATGAAATCAATTCGGCCCCATTAGGCCCGTCCAGGCTGCGCTGAGCCCAGCTGGGCATGAGTGGCTGCCCCCATTTCCCCACCAGATGTGATTACCGAGGATTCAATAAAGGCTTTTGATTAGATGAAGGTGTGCATTTTCTTTCTCTCGGGGGGCCAATCACTCTTCCTGTCGCCCCCAATCAGCCGAGAAAGGCAGAGACGAGGCTGGCAGCTGAATCCCAACGATCTCCTGCCCAGATCTGGTGGGCAGAAGGACCAGGGGGCGCCTTTGCATGGGGGAATGGTTCGCTAAGGGGTGGGGAGGCAAGTGGGGGGGGGAAACAGAAGAGAATGGGACCCCGTTCCTTTGTCGGAGACCCGGCAGACTCCACGGAAAGCCAACCTTCTTGGGGGGGGGGGATGAAGAACCAGAGAAAGAAGATGAACTGGATCCCCCCCTGCCTCGAGACCAGACAGATCCCTGGGAGAGATCACTCGGAAAGAGCCTCCAGGTCTGGCCTCTCATTCCAGAAATGGAAAAATAGATTTCCGTTACGGGAAGATTTGGGCCACATAATGCTGGGAAAGGCATCGTGAGAGTCGGAGCGGTTAAGAGAAGGGAGCCCCATCCTGGGGGACAGGATCTTTCCGGAGTCCCATAATTAGGGGGTCCCACACTCAGCAGAGGCTCCAAAGGATCTTATGGCTCTGTGAATCTCCGGTTTTTAGAGGAGATTTTGTGCTGCAAAGAGGCCGAGATGGGGAGGGGAGAGAAATTGTCCCCATGGCCAAAGGGCCCAGCTGCACCCCACAAACCAGGGCAGACAATGAGGGTTTGGGGGGTCCCCTCCCTAGTCCTGCACGGCGGTCTCTGAATGGAGGGGGGGAAAAAGGCAGACGCGTCTCCCCCAAAGATATGAATGAATCAGAGAGGTTTTATTTCATCCTTCAGCCCAGGGTCTTTCCAGCATCTTCCTCCAATTCACACAGACATCTAACACCAAGAGCTCAGCCTAGGGGAGACGTCCCCCCCTCGCAAACTCCTTTGAGGGCTGGTGGCCTTCTGGGCTGCTGGGGACGGATTCCCACCCGTTGGGGAGACAAGAGGGGCTGCCCAGTTTACAGCCTAGCTGATATATTAAGTGCTTAGAAATGGGGGGGGGGGACAGGAGGGAGGGACCCCCTCCAACAGAGCCTAATCCCTCTATTGGGGGGTGGGAGGGGGTCCATATTCCAATTAAATGCCATCCCTTAATCCCTTCTGCCTGGAAAAATGTGTTTCACCCCCGGACCCCCTTTAAGACTTGGGCACACGGAGGAGCCCATTTTTGGGGAGGGGGCCTGTTCTGAGGAAGGGACCGATTGTCCTGCACGCTAATCTTTCAAAAGGCGCTTTCTCAAACAGCCATCACTCGGAGCTGGGGGGGCCAACGCCACACCGGTCTTGTCGTCTGAGAAAGTGTCAAAAGCTTCACAAGGTGTGAAAAGCCAGCCAGGGGAGGGGGACAAAGGCAGGCAGGGGGTGGGGGGGGCACAGCGGGGCTCTTTGCCCAACAAGCCACCATGATTATGGCTTCAGCCCACCTTGTGTGTAGGGTGGGGTGGGGGGGAAAGCAGTTTATTTCGGATGCAATATGCAAAGTCCCAGCTTAGCTTGGGTTGAGATCATGCCTCACTGGGGGCTTCTGGGGGGGGGTCTCAATCGACCTGGAGGAGGAGGGAGGGGCTGTCATCCTTTGCCAGCCCCTTCTGAACCTCAGGTTGTCTTTGGTCTGACTCCCCCAGAGCCCCCTCCCCACTGCCAGGAAAAGTTTATTTATTACAATGAAGGTTTACAGCTGAGGACAATAAATAAGAAGGTGGAAGCTGCAGCCTTTCTCCTGGGGGGGGGCACTCTGACACCCCCCCTCCCCGGAGGCGCCTGGAGGAGAGAGTCACTCCCATCGTCTTGTGGAGAAGCAGGTTTACGTCACCCCGGACGAAGCTGAGTGGCTTCCCCGCCTCACCTCCCTCCCTCCTGGGTCTGCCTGGCAGCTGCCCGGCATCCAAGAGGCAGCGAATGGGGGCCCCAGGGTCTCTTCCAGCGGGTCAGGGTCTCTTCCCCTAAACAAGCCTTTATATACAGAAGGTGGGGAGGGGGCTGCTTCTCAGCCCTGCCTGCAGCCGGCCAGGAAACCGTCCGGAAGGAGCGGGCAGAGTTCAGGAAAGGGGTCTTGCATGGGTTGAGTTTCTTGCTTGGATGGATGGATGGATGGGTGGAGACGTTGGGGGGGAGCTTCCCCCTTTCGCCCCCTCCCCCTTAGCTGAGAATAGCCAGGTACACCGGGGGGGCCTTGACCAGGGTCTGCAGGCGGCTGTGGATGGCCTTCATGCTCTGCCGTTGGTGGGGTTCTCGTTGCCAGCAGCTCTGCATGATGTCATAGACCTCCGAGGGGCAGGGGCGCGGCCTCTCCAGCTCCCGGCCCTGCGTGATGCACTCGATGGCCTGCAAAGCGGGAGAGGGGCGAGCAATGGCTGCCTGGGCGACTACCCGGAAGCCCCACGGGCCCAGAGCCACCCTGCCTGCGCACGGCCTGCTTGGTTCCAGAAGCCGGCCGTTTCTCCTCTCCCGGGAAGGTTAAAAGTGGCCCCTCCGTGCAGGGAAGTCTGGGATTGGCTCCAGTGGTGGGATTCAAAATTATGTGGGTGTGGCTTGGTGGGTGTGGCTTGGTGGGCGTGGCAGGGGAAAGATACTGCAAAATCCCCATTTCTTTCCGATCAGCTGGGACTCAGGAGGCAGAGAATAGATGGGGGCGAGGCCAGCCAGTTGCCGGTTCTCCCAACTACTCAAAATTTCTGCTACCGGTTCTCTGGTTAGAACCTGCTCAATACCTCTGATTGGCTCACCTGGGGAAGAGAGACCCCTCCTCCCCATTTGCTAGGGACTCACCCAGCCCTTCCCCGTTCCCTCCTGGGGTGTTGTCTGCCCATAAGCCGACCCTCCTGCAGTCTGGGCAGCTTCCTTCACTTCTCCCACCCCCAAAACCATCCTCCCTGCAAAGCCGTCCACAAGCATAGGGAGCAAGAGGGGGGGCAATATGTCCCCCTCCCATCATCTCCCACCCACAGCCCCCCCCTTACCTCCGTGTTGGAGAGCTGGTACCACGGCTGCTTCCCGTAGGTGAAGATCTCCCAAAGGACGACGCCGAAGCTCCAGATGTCGCTCTCGGTGGTGAACTTGCGGTATAGGATGCTCTCGGGGGGCATCCAGCGGATGGGGAGCATGGTACGGCCCCCCACCTGGAGAGGGGGAGGCAAGGGGTGAGTGGCTGGGGCGGGGGGGGGGCAAGCAAGAGGGGCCACGGGGTCAGATCCTGGGGATGATGGGGAATGGCAGCAAGATGCCACGGCAGGGGGTCTGAACCGGGCATATTTCTTGCCAGGAAGAATGGAGGGCACAGGGGCAGGACGCCGGAAAGATGCCAGTCAGGAGGGGCACTCAGCACCCTCACTGTGTTTCTGGGCCATTGGCAGCCTTGGGATGGGCATGATGGGCTCCCTTCTGGGCCAAGAGCCTTTCAGCAGGTCCACTTAACCAAGATGCCCCCTCCTCCTCCTCCTCCTCCTCCTCCTCCTCCTCCTCACTGGGACCCCTGCTGTCTCCATCTGCTTCCTTGCTCCGTGCCTCCCCCCCCCGCTTTTAATTAACCATTAAATAGCAGATCCCTGCCCCCGTCTTTCCACTGGCTAAGTGCTTATAGGTTTTTCCACCCCAGGCCCCATTAAATATGGATAGAGGCTGGGGGAGAAACTAAGTGGGAAAAAGAGAGGGAGGGAGGGAGGGAGGATTGGCCCTGCCAGGTTCC